>NC_057714.1:71524085-71526586 GCF_004010195.1 Chiloscyllium plagiosum
CATCCAAATCATTTATGTAAATGACAAAAAGTAGAGGACCCAGCACCGATCCTTGTGGCACTCCACTGGTCACAGGTCTCCCGTCTGAAAACAACTCTCCACTACCACCCTCTGTCTTCTACCTTTGAGCCAGTTCTGTATCCAAATGGCTAGTTCTGCCTGTATTCCATGAGATCTAACCTTGCTAACCAGTCTCCATGGGGAACCTTGTTGAACGCCTAACTGAAGTCCACATAGATCACATCTACCACTCTGCCCTCATCAATCCTCCTCGTTACTTCTTCAAAAAACTCAATACGTTTGTGAGACATGATTTCCCTCACACAAAGTCATGTTGACTATCCTCAATAAGTCCTTGCCTTTCCAAATACATGTACATCCTGTCCCTCAGGATTCCCTCCAACAACTTGCCCACCACCGAGGTGAGGCTCACTGGTCTATAGTTCCCTGGCTTGTCCTTACCACTCTTCTTAAACAGTGATCACGTTAGCCAACCTCCGGTCTTCTGGCACCTCACCTCTGACTATCAATGATACAAATATCTCAGCAAGAGGCCCAGCAATCACTTCCCTAGCTTCCCACAGAGTTCTCGGGTACACCTGATCAGGTCCTGGGGATTTATCCATCTTTATGTGTTTCAAGACATTTTTCAAGATGTCACCATCTATTTCCCTATCTTCCCTATCCTTTTCCATAGTAAATACTGATGCAAAATACTCGTTTAGTATCTCCACCATTTTCTGCAGCTCCACACAAAGGCCGCCTTGCTGGTCTTTGAGTGCCCCTATACTCTCCCCGGTTACCCTTTTGTCCTTAATGTATTTGTAAAAACCCTTTGGATTCTTCTTAATTCTATTTGCCAAAGCTATCTCATGTCCCCTTTTTGCCGTCCTGATTTCTGTCTTAAGTATACTCCTATTGCCTTCATACTCTTCTAAGGATTCACTCGATTTATCCAGTCTATACTTGACATATGCTTCCTTCTTTTTATTAACCAAACCCGCAATTTCTTTAGTCATCCAGCATTCCCTACACCTACCAGCCTTTTCTTTCATCCTAACAGGATATACTTTCTCTGGATTCTCGTTGTCTCATTTCTGAAGGCTTCCCATTTTCCAGCCATCCCTTTACCTGCGAATATCTGACCCCAATTAGCTTTAGAAAGTTCTTGCCTAATACCGTCAAAATTGATCTTTCTCCAATTTAAAAGTTCAACTTTTAGATCTGGTCTATCCTTTTCCATCACTATTTTAAATCTAATAGAATTATGGTCAGTGTAGAGAAAGGAGAATTGGTGGCAGTGAACTATTCAGACTAGAATACCAACATGCTCTTGTTTTAGTATCTGAACATACAATAAACAGCATTTTCTTTCCCATATAAATATTTCCCATCAAGTGTGATTTTAGCACATTTCCACATAGCTTCCACCTTCTATAAAAAGAAATAAAACATTCTGTCATGTTTGTAGTGAATCTCATTCAAAATATTCTACTCCTCAATATGATGAATAGCTTTGTTGAATGGTTACATTATGTCAGCCCAATCAACTGAGGAAGTGAATAAAAAGAAGTGACATTCCAAGGAAACAAATAAAACATCAACAACTGAAAGTTACTAACATTAAAGAAAACAATGTTAGTAAAGAAAGGAACAAACAGTATTAAAAATAACTAATGACTGGAAAATCCAGAGGACCAATGATTGCCACCCCAAGGTTTTAATAGAAATATAGGGTTAGGCTTAGGGAAATGCAGATGTTTTAGTCATAATAAAGCAAAACCTTCACCATTCAGTAATTGTTTGTTTAGATTGAAAATTTGCAAACATAATTTATCGCTTAAGAAAAATGAGAAAGAGAAATCAGCAAATTAAAGACCAAAAACAGTATGTGCTGGAGAAAGTCAGCAGATCGAGCAGCATTTGCGGAGAGAGAAACAGAGTTAACGCTTTGAGTTCAATGACAGTTCTTCCAAACTGAAGGAGGCTAAAAACAATGTTTGTTATGTTGTTAACAATGGGGGAGAAGGACTGATTGGAATAGATGGTGAGGAAGCCCAGGGCAAACAACAAAGGGAGTACTAATGGTATTTAAGGAGAGGTTGATATTCAAGATGGGCATTAAAGGACAGGTGTGAATAATCAAAAATAATTTTGCTTTGTTAAGAGTAAATGTGTGCAGGATGGATGTAATCAAAATGGAGGACAGTGTTCGTGCTTTGAAATTGTTTAACTCAATGTTGAGTCCTGAAGGCTGTAAGATGCCTAAAATGAAAATGGTACAATCAACACGGACATTTACTATAAACCGACCGACTCCCACAGCTACCTAGACTACACCTCCTCCACCCTGGCCCCTGTAAAAACGCCATCCCATATTCCCAATTCCTTCATCTCCGCCGCATCTGCTCCCAGGAGGACCAGTTCCAAATCCGTACAACCCAGATGGCCTCCTTCTTCAAAGACCGCAATTTCCCCCCAGACGTGATCGACGATGCTCT
>NC_057714.1:71527118-71538945 GCF_004010195.1 Chiloscyllium plagiosum
CCTTCCTAACCTGCAATCTTCTTCCTGACCTCTCCGTCCCCACCCCCACTCTGGCCTATCACCATCACCTTAACCTCCTTCCACCATCGCATTTCCAATGCCCATCCCCCAAGTCCCTCCTCCCTACCTTTTATCTTAGCCTGCTTGGCACACTTTCCTCATTCCTGAAGAAGGGCTCATGCCCGAAACGTCGATTCTCCTGCTCCTTGGATGCTGCCTGACCTGCTGCGCATTTCCAGCAACACTTTTTCAGCACAGTTCCTCCAGCCTGTATTGGTCTTTGCTGGAGTCCTGCAGCAGGCCTAGGATGGAAAAGCTGGCATGAAAGCAAAATGGTGCATTGAAATGGCAAGTAAGTGGAAGTTCAGGTCATTTTTATGGATAGCCAAGAGGCATTTTACAAAGTAGTCACCAGGTCTGCCTTTGGTCTTTCTGATATAGAGGATACTATACTATGTGCAGTGCATACATTGAAGAAGGTACAAGTAAAAACCACAGAAGACTGACAAGGGAAGGAACACAAACACGTGCTCTGTGGCAGCATCCTGCTGGAGTTTGTGGAAATGGCAGAGCATGATCCTTTGGTTGTGCATTGGAAATTATCGACCTGTTTGTTAGTCAAATACCAGCTGTAGGGGAATTAGTATACATCTACTGTAAGCTAAAACATGACTTTTGCTGCTGAAAAAAACAGGGGTCACCATGATCTACCTTAAAATTTTGAAAAACAGCTTACTTTTTCCAGTAATAGCTCCACTGAATATTTGCCTTCTACTTTTTTTTTTGTTTTTTGCTCCATTTTTATCTGCATCCTCTCTCAGGCAGTTAATCCAGCCATTACAAATTCTGCAACACAAATACTGAAAATTTAATACAAACATACATTATCAGCAACAGTGCTGGTATTACGACATTTGTACATGTATTATTAGGAATTCTGGTTAACAAAGGAAAACAAAAGACAAAGTGGCCAAAGTGCAATTACAAAAAAATGTTTTCAACAACATGATAATATATTGGACAGCAGTCTGACTCAGTATAAGCAAGATTACACATTTCAAAAAGCAAACACAAAAAGTCAATAATTTAACGATCGAGAATGCAAAAAGAAAGAATAAAATTTGTTACAAGCAAAATTAAATAGCACCAATGTATTATAAATTACGTTTCTATCTTAAGCAAATATAATAATCAACTAAAGTGAGTCATATGCTTCATATTTTGCTTTACATTCCATGGATGTGGATGCATTGCTAAGTTTGTTTCAAACTATTTGGTTATTTATCCTAAGAATAGGAGATGGGTAGATTGAACATTTAATATTCCACAAAAAAATCATTTGCAATCAGGAATGACAATCCATCTTTTGGCCTGCCAACACAGAATTCAATCTTCAGACAAACCAATCCACTCCATGCAGTGTCAAGAAACAGTTGACAGTAAAGTCATGGGCCATTTGGGCCTGTTCCAAACACAGACCCAAAATATGGAAACTGTCCCAGTATGTCCTGTCCACACAAAAGGGAATTGATCCAATTCAGTTAATTATCAGTTAGCAATTATGAAGCTGCCAGACCTGTTGAGGTTACTCAGCATTTTAGTTGTCACCCCTATTCTCAATTATCAGCAAAGTGATGGAAGGTGTCACCAATAGTCTGATCAAACTGCAGTTATAGAGCAGTAACCTGGTCACCAATGGTCAGTACGTGTTCCACCAGATCTTCTCAGCACCTGACCTTGTTGCATGTTTGATCCAAATATGGACAAAACTTTGAACTCAAAGGTTGAGAGTCACTGCTCTTGGCATCAGGGTAATTTCTGAAAGTGAAACAGAATTGCTGAAGAAAATCAAAAGGCCTGGTAGCATCCCTGAAGACAAAGCAGATTAATCCTTTCAGATCGAGTGACCCTTCTTCAGAACAGATTGTACCTCAGAAAAGTTAGTAAATATGGTAAAGACTGAATGGGAAGAGGAGGTAGCAATAGCTGGAGATGGACCCCCAAGAGTGAGAAAATAGCAGTTGGGCAGACAAAAGAGTAGATAATGTTGAGCCAAGGAGAAAGAAATAATTGCTAGTGGGGATCATCAGAGGGTATAAATTGGCTGGCTGTGATCAAAGCAGCCCATGTGGTGACAAGGCCTGGTGCATGGGGTTTTGGGGTAAGGCAATGGAAGAAGGTGCTCAGGCTCTAAAGTTATTGAATTTGATACTAAGTCCTGATGGCTGCAGGGTGCCCAAGCAGATAATGAGATGTTGTTCTTCCAGCTGAATTAAGGATACCACCACTGCAGTGGATATTGCAAATCTATGGGCCCTGACAACATTTCAACAGTAGTAGTGAAGACTTGTGCTCCAGAACTTGTTGCTCCCTTAGAAAAGCTGTTCCACTACAGTTACAACACTGGCATCTACCCAACAATGTGGAAAATTGCCCAGATCTGTCCGGTACATTAAAAGCAGGACAAGTCCAAACTGGCCGATTACCGCCCAATCAGTCGACACTCGACTATCAGCAAAGTGATGGACGGTGTTATCACCAGAGCTAACAAGCAGCACCTGCTCAGCAATAACCTGCTCACTGCTGCCCTGTTTGAGTTTCACCAGGGCCACTCAGCTCCTAATCTCATTAAAGTCTTGGTTCAAAATAGTCAAAAAAGTTGAACACCAGAGGTGGAGTGAGAGTAACAGCGCTTGACATCAAGGCTGCACTTGACTGAGTGCTGCATCAAGGAGCCCTAGCAAAACTGGAATCAACGGGTATTGGGGGAAACTCTCCACTGGTTAGACTCATAATTGGCACATAGGAAGATGGTTGTAGTTGTTGCAGATCAGTTACCTCAGCTCCAGGACATCGCTGCAGGAGTTCCTCAGGGCAGTGCCTAGGCCCAACCACCTTCAGCTGCCTTACCAATGGCCTTCCCTCCATCATAAGGTCAGAAGTGGGAATGTTTGTTAATGATTGCACAATATTCAGCACCATTCACAACTTCTCAGACATTGAAGCAGTCTACGTTCAAATGCAGCATGATCTGGGCAATATCCAGGTGTGGGCTGACAACTGGTAAGTCACTTTTGTGCCACACAACTTCTAGGTAATGATGCTCACCCCCAATAAGAAACAATCTAACCACTGCCCCTTGAATAGTGTTACTATTCCTGAATCCACACTATCAACTTCCTTGGGATTACCATTGACCAGAAACTCAAGTGCACTCACACCCACAACAAACAACAGTGGCTACAAGAGCAGGTCAGATGCTAGGATCACTGTGGCAAGTAACTCATCTTCTGACTCCAAACACGTCCATCATCAACAAGGCACAAGTCAGGAGTGTGATAGAATACTCCCCACTTGCATAGATAGGTGCAGCTCCAACAACACTCAAAAAGCTTGACACCATTCAGGACAAAGCAGCTCGCTTGATTGGCACCACATCCCCAAATATCCATTCCTTGCACCATCAATATTCAGCAGCAGCAGTGTGTACTGTCTACACAATGCACTGCAGAAATTCACCAGAGATCCTCAGACAGCACCTTCCAAATCCACAACCACTTCCAACCAGAAAGACAAGGACAGCTGATACATGGGAATACCACCAGCTGCACGTTCTCCTCCAAGCTACTCATCATTCTGACTTGGAAATATATCGCTGTTCCTTCACTGTTGCTGGGTCAAATTCCTGGAATACTTTCCCAAATGGCATTGTGGGTAAACCCACAATAGCTGGACTGTAGCAGTGCAAGAGGGCAGCTCACCACACTTTCTCAAGGGCAACGAAGGATGGGCATTAAATGTTGGCCAGCCAGTGACGCCCACATCCCATGAATGAATAAAAGAACTACAAGAGCATCTACTTTTAAAGTGTGTGGTCATGATTGTTATTTAGGACAAATGGCAACAAATTTCAGCAGCAAATATATTTGAGGCAGATACTTCTTAAGCCTTCCTCGCTGGTTGAGTCAAAGGGCTTTTGAGGCTGAGAAAAGCCATGATCTATGATTGATGCTTTTCCTTGCAATTTTTCTGGATTAGAATCTCTACAGTGTGGAAACAGGCCCTTTGGCCCAACAAGTCCATACCGACCCTCCGAAGAGTAACCAACCCAGTCCCATTTCCCTCTGACTAATGCACCTAACACTATGGGCAATTTAGCATGGCCAATTCACCTGACCTGCACATCTTTGGACTGTGGGAGGAAACCACGAGGCACAGGGAGAATGCGCAAACTCCACACAGTCACCCAAGGCTGGTATTGAACGTGGGACCCTGGTGCTGTGAGGCAGCAGCGCAAACCAGGCCACCCCCAATATTATCACATATTGTCTTGGTATCCCTTAATAGGTGAAAACTGCACTGAGATTCTGGAAAGAGCTCTTAAGTCATGGGAAGGCAGTGATTAGGAAAGTTCCTTGCAATGATGAAAAGAATAAAACTCCCGGAAGCGACGGCTTACCGGTCAAGCTCTATTTTGCTCTGTGGGACTTGATTGGCCAGGACCTGCTGGAGGTGTATGTCAGTATGCTTCAGGCAGGTACCATGAATGAATCCATGAGGAAAGGTATCATCACCCTCATCTACAAGCGGAAGGGGGAGAGGGAGGAACTCAAAAACTGGAGACCAATCTCAACTGTTGAATGCGGATTACAAAATTCTGTCAAAGGTAATCGCCAACCGTATCAGGTCTGCTCTGGGGTCGGTGATCCACCCTGACCAAACCTGTGCAGGAAGATCGCTGAGAGTCTCACACTCCTCAGGGATACGATCGCCTACGTGCAGGACAGAGGGTTGGACACCTGCCTGATCAGCCTGGACCAGGAGAAAGCCTTTGACAGGGTATCACACAGGTTTTTGAGAGATGTTCTCTCCAAAATGGGCTTTGGGGAAGGAACCTGCAATTGGATCAGACTGTTCTACACCAACATTGTCAGTGCAGTCTCAATCAATGGGTGAGAATCAGATAGCTTCCCAGTCATATCTGGAGTCAGACAGGGCTGCCCTCTCTCTCCTGCCTTGTTTGTGTGCTGCATAGAGCCATTTGCCTAGTCCATCAGGAAGGATGCGAGCCTGAGAGGGGTGACTATTCTTGGCAGCGGGGCTTGCAGGTTAAGGATGACGTCGCCTGTAAAAGGATGACGTCGCCATTTTCTGCTCGGATCCACTGTCCATGCGCAGACTCATGTGCATATGTGACCATTTCGAACGGGCCTTGGGGGCCAAGGTAATCCGAGGCAAGAGCAAGGCCATGCTCTTCGGGAAGTGGGCCAACCAATCCTCGATCCCCTTCACTGTCAGGACCGACCACCTGAAGGTGCTGGGTATTTGGTTCGGGGGTACTGGAGCGTGCGCCAAGTCTTGGGAGGAGCGTATCAGCAAAGTGAGGCAGAAACTGGGCAGATGGAAGCTACAGTCGCTCTCCATCGCAGGAAAAAACCTGGTCATCAGGTGTGAGGCACTGTCATTGCTGTTATACGTGGCACAGGTCTAGCCTATTCCCAGAACCTGTGCCGCTGCAGTCACCCGGGCCATCTTCCAATTTATACGGAGGTCAAAGATGGACTGGGTCTGAAGGGACTCACTGTACAAAGATCTGGGCAATGGGGGAAAAAATACACCCAATGATACCCTCACCCTGATGGCCACCTTTCTGTGTGGCTGCATCAAACTGTGCGTGGATTCCCGGTACGCAAACACCAAGTGTCACTACGTACTGAGGTTCTACCTGTCCCCGGTGTTGCGAAGGATGGGCCTGACCTCGCTGCCGCGGAATGCTCCGAGTAGTTGGACTTTCCGTATCACCTGTCCTTCATGGAGAAGTTTATGAAGAAAAACACCTTTGACCACAAGTCCATCAGGAAGTGGTCAGCACGTAGTGTCCATCGGGAAAAGGAGAGAGCGGATCCTATCGAGCGGTTCCCTGAGCAAGCCTGTCAAAGCCATTTGGCAGAATGCCTCATCGCCAGAACTTTCCAACAAGCACCAAGACATGGCTTGGCTGGTGGTGAGAAGGGCTCTGCCTGTGAGATCCTTTATGCACGCCCAGACTCTCAGCCGCACCGGACGCTGCCCTCGAAGCGGCTGCAGGGGGGACGAGACTGTCACACACCTCCTTCTGGAATGTGCCTAAGCAGAAGAAGTCTGGAGAGGAATGCAGTGGTGTTTGTCGAGGTCCGTCCCGAACAGCGCCGTGACGCAGGACTCCGTGATCTACGGTCTGTTTCCCGGGACGCACACCGAGACGAACATCAACTGTGCCTGGAGGATCATCAACTCAGTGAAGGACGCTCTCTGGGCGGTCCAAAACCTGTTGATCTTCCTGCTGAAGGAGTTGACCCCGACTGGGTGTTGCAGCCTGGCACAATCCAAAGTCCAGGACTACGTGTTGAGGGACGCGCTGAAGCTTGGGACAGCTGCCACCAAGGCGCGGTGGGGAAAGACCACTGTGTAACATCTGCCTGCCTAAGAACAGGGGGCCCACGCAGTCATTTGGGCTCTGCTGACGCCTCAGCTAAATATATGGACATAGGATTGATAAACCTGAATATAAAAATGATAAATTCTGATCTCTATATGTAAATGTTTACGTATGTATGACATGACCAACTGTACAGACCATCAAATTATTTTATGAATAAAGTATATTTTTGAAATTAAAAAAAATGAGAGAGGGTCTGCGTGAGAGTATGGGTCTGTAAAAGTATATGTGTGTGTGTCTATAGGAGTGTCTGTATGCGTCCATCTGTCTGTGAGTGAGTGTCTGCCTGTGTGAGTGTCTGTGTACTGGGGATCCTCAGCTTCTGTCGTGACACTACAGATTACTTACAGAAACTCAGCACCCACAGACCAGTCAAACCGGGAACATTCATCGTCACAATGGACGTTTCAGCACTCTACACGAGCATCCCCCACAATGACAGCATTGTGGCAACAGCCTCAGTATTCAACATCAACAACTGCCAATCTTTGAGCACTGTCCCGCAACTCATCCAGTTTATCCTCGACCACAACATTTTTTACCTTTGACAACTAGTTCTTCATCCAGACACACAGAACAGCTGTGGGGACCAAATTAGAACCCCAATACGCCAACAATTTCATGCATAGGTTCAAACAAGACTTCTTCTCTACAAGGATCTCCAACCAACACTATACACCAGGTATATTGATGACATTTTCTTCCTCTTGACCCATGGTGAGGAGTCACTGAAGCAACTAAACAGTGATAGCAAAGAGTTTCATTCCACATCAACTCACCATGGACTAATCTCTAGTATCTGTCCCATTCCTGGATGCATGCATCTCACCAAGGATAGGCACCTCAGCACCTCACAGATAACCTCACAATGCTACACTTCTCCAGCTTCCACCCGAAACATATTAAAACAGCCATCCCCCCATGGACAAGCCCTGCACATACACAGCTTCTGTCCAGATGAGGAGGAACGTGACAGGCACTTGGAAGTACTCAAGGGTGCCGTCATATGCACCTCACCAAGACCTTCCCCACGCCTCCAAATCTCACCTTTAAACAATGACCAAACCTCAAACAGATCATTGTTTGCAGGGTAAAAACAATGATTGCAGATGCTAGAAACCAGAGTCTAGATTACAGAGGTGCTGGAAAAGCACAGCAGTTCAGGTAGCATCCAAGGAGCAGTAAAATCATTGCTTGCAGCAAACTGCCCGGCTTTCAGGACAACACCATACAACTTTGTCATGGTAGATGCTGCAAGATGTGTGAGAATGTTGACACGGATACTACCATTTCACGTGGGGACACATCCCACCATGTATGGAGCAGGTACTCATGTGACTCAGCTAACGTTGTCTATCTCATACGCTGCAGGCAAGGATGCACTGAGGCATGGTACATTGGTGAGACAGAGCAGAGGCTATGGCAACGGATGAATGGGCACGCACAACAATCAAACAGACAGGAGTGTTCCCTCCCAGTTGGAGGTAACATTTGACCTTGGACCTTCAGGTCACCATCCTCCAAGGACAGCTTTGGGACAGGCAACAACGCAAAGTGGCCAAGCAGAAGCTGACAGCCAAGTTTGGCACCCATAAGGATGGCCTCAACCAGCACCTTGAGCTAATGTCACACTACAGGTGACCCCGCTGCACTACACAGACACTCGCAGACAGACACACACACACACGCAGACACTCCTACAGACCCACTCTCATACATATGCTCCCACACTTATGCACACACGCATCCTCTCACAGACTTATAGCCCTTTACACACACACTCACACACACGCTCTCACAGACACTCAAGGTTCATCAAAGTAATGCCTCGGATGGGGGGATTAAATAGACTGGGGCTCTATTATCTGGAGATTAGAAGAATGAGAAGTGATCTAATGTGAAATGTGCAAAAATCGTACAAGGCTGACAAGGTAAATACAGGAAGGATGCTGTCCCGAAATACAAACTTTGAATAATATAAGGATATTTAGGACTGAGGAAGAGGAGCAATGTACTTGCTTGTAAGGTACAGAATCTTTGAAATTTTCTGCTCCAGAGGGCTATCAACTGTTGAGTATATTGAAGATTGAGTTTGTTACGTACTAAAGACATTAAGGGATATGTGGGGATAGAGCAGACAAATGTTGTTGAAGTAAATCAGCCATTTTCTAATTGAACATTTGAGTTGAACTGAAGGGCTGAATGGCTTCTCTTGCTCCTACTTCATATTTGTGGCAGCTACAGTTGATACAGCTACAGCTACATCTGGCCATTTAATTAATCCATATAGGTGAAGTAATTGAAAAATACAAGGTTCTAAATGGGGATTAACATGGTCAAGACAGATTGCCCAACCAGCGGCCACAATTTCATACAAAGCTACAATCTCAGGAAAAGAGGCCAAGAATTTGCCTCCATTCTCTCACTCCAACTACCATCTGCTGAACTCCACAACCTTGTCAACAAAAGCACTTGCTTTGAGATTTGAAGGCAGAATGTCAGCTAACTAATTCTCCTGTAGACATCCCTGTGGCTATACAGGCTATGTACATTGCACAACTAACAAATGATATAAAGGCAGTGGCAAGAGGAGACAAGCCAGCAGTCTCTCATATCAAAAAAGAGAAAATGCTGGAAAATCTCAGCAAGTCTTGCAGCATCGGTAAGGAGAGAAAAGAGCTGACATTTTGAGTCTAACTGACCATTTGTCAAAGCTGAAAAAAAGGAGAAATAGGGAGGTATTTATACAAGGCTGAGAGAAGGTGAGTCATGGCTCCAGAAGCAAAGGTAGCAATAAAGAGGTAATAATGACAGTGAATAGAGAGATTATAATTTGGAGATGCCGGTGTTGGACTGGGGTGTACAAAGTTAAAAATCACACAACACCAGGTTATAGTCCAACAGGTTTAATTGGAAGCACACAAGCTTTCGGAGAGATGCTCCTTCACCTGATGAAGGAGCGTTGCTCCGAAAGCTTGTGTGCTTCCAATTAAACCTGTTGGACTATAACCTGGTGTTGTGTGATTTTTAAATAGAGAGATTATAGGGAGATTAGGAGCTATGAATGACCAAGGCTGAAGCCAGTAACATGTGACAAAATATGTGGGGGATGGGTGAAGCAGAGGCAAAATGGAAAACAGGGAAAAAGGGTAGCAAAGGGAGAAGAGGAGAGGAAAAAGGTGATGAGAGAGTGGGGAGTGAGAGAAAGAGAGACAATCAAGAAATAAGAGGTACAGAACAGTGAAAGAAATATGCAAAAAAAACAAAATAAAATTACGGAGCAGAATGCAAACAGAGGGGTCGAGATGGGATAATCATCTGAAGTTGTTGAATTCAATGTTGAGGAGAAAGTAAGGACTGCAGATGCTGGAGATCAGAGCTGAAAATGTGTTGCTGGAAAAGTGCAGCAGGTCAGGCAGCATCCAAGGAACAGGAGAATCGACATTTCGGGCATAAGCCCTTCTTCAGGAATTCAGAATTCAATGTTGAGACCGGCAGGCTGTAACGTGTATACTGTCTGAGAAATTCTCACATACGAACATATAGGATGCAGGACAAAATGTAAAATCACAGATGGTTGGTCACCCTGAAATTGAAGCCTTGGATTTTGTACACAGACCAAAGGACTCATTTCCTGTTCCTGTTCAGACACATTATGACACATCTCTGGAGCAGATGGTACCTGAATCCTGGCCCTCTTGACTCTGAGGTAACGTCTAAGGAGTAATTTCCATTGAAAACTTGAATATCAATCAACATTTCAAGAGTGGGGGGAGAATGTATTCTATTCCATTCCATGCTATCTGATTCTATCTTAATGCTATTTTGTTAAGTAACTAATATGCCTATTTCCAGTTATGAGGAAGGTTCACGGGACCTGAAACGTCAACTCTAAATTATCTTCATTGATGCTGCCAGACCTGCTGACCTTTACCAGCAATTTCTGGTTTTGCCCCATTTCTTTCTGGGTCAAGAATTTCCACAAACCTTTTTGACCTTAGCGAAGCTTTAAATATCGATGGAAACGCGTGAATACCAGATCTGAAAAGCAAGTGTGTCTTGTCAGAGAGTGCACGGTGATACCCACACCTCGCTCCGCCTCACACCAGGGGAGTAGGAGATAGGAGCTGTATCAACCTACACCAGCTGGTGCCCTTTCACCCCAGCGCTGATTGGTCCGCTCCGGCGCATGCGGTGTCGCTGTCAGTTCCAGTTGTATTGGGAAGAGGTACCCGGATGTCTCCGAGTTCTAAGATGTCGGTCGGAGTCTGAGGGAGAAACCGACGGGAACGGGATACCGAGAGGACGGGGACGGCACGGAGGAGGAAGAAGAAGAAGCGGCGGCTCCGCACAGCGGCCGGGACATGTATAATATCGAGCTGGCGGAGCTGGTGTGGGGGAAACGCCCGAACAGTGCCCTGTCTGATTCCGTTTTCCGCAGATGGACCCAAGGTACAGGGGGCCCAGCCCCACCCCGCAACCCTGTCCACCCCCCACCCCCACCCCCACACCCTCCACCCAGCCTGAACCAGTACTCGCACACAACTGGCATTACCACCGCTTCCCCAACCAACCATCACTTTCCCAGACCAGTGTCTGTGTCCTCCCACCCTGGCCAGCCCGGTCTACATTGTGCCTTATCGCCCCCAATATTAGTTGCTGTCACACAAAAAAAAAATTCGCAGAAATTGCTGGAGAATCTCAGCAGGTCTGCAGCAGTTAATGGGGTCTTTTTTGTTTCGGATTTCCAACGTCAGCAGTTCTTTGTTTTGTGTTATTATGTAAGCTGATGTTTGATTGTCTTTTTAAAAAAATAATCTGTCTCCCCATTCCTGGCTGCCCTTCTTCCAGACTGCCCCATTGCTGTTTTTCTGTCTGTCTTCCTTTAATTTCTCACTGCAAAACTTCACTGGAGTGTCACACATCATGCCTGAGTTCTGGGTGCAGGCCACTTTGCAGAAATCTGAGCGTACAATCTAGAGCAATGCTTCAATTCAACACTAAATGATTGTGCTAGATGCCATAACTTGGATGAAATATTAAACAGAGTTGCTGTCTGCCCAAGAAATTGGTTGTAAAAGAATGTTATGGGTGAAGGTAGAGTCATAGAGATGTACAGCATGGAAACAGACCCTTCGGTCCAACCCATCCATGCCGAGTAGATATCCCAATCCAATCTAGTCCCACCTGCCAGCACCCGGCCCATATCCCTCCAAACCCTTCCTATTCATATACCCATCCGAATGCCTCTTAAATGTTGCAATTGTACCAGCCTCCACCCCATCCTCTGGCAGCTCATTCCATACACGTACCATCCTCTGCGTGAAAATGTTGCCACTTAGGTCTCTT
>NC_057714.1:71539296-71549177 GCF_004010195.1 Chiloscyllium plagiosum
CCTCTTATGCTCGCATCCAAATCATTTATGTAAATGACAAAAAGTAGAGGGCCCAGCACCGATCGTTGTGGCACTCCACTGGTCACAGGCCTCCAGTCTGAAAAACAACCCTCCACCACCACCCTCTGTCTTCTACCTTTGAGCCAGTTCTGTATCCAAATGGCTAGTTCTCACTGTATTCCATGAGATCTAACCTTGCTAATGAGTCTCCCATGGGGAACCTTGTCGAATACCTTACTGAAGTCCATATAGATCACATCTGTGCTCTGCCCTCATCGATCATCTTTGTTACTTCATCAAAAAACTCAATCAAGTTTGAGAGACATGATTTCCCACGCTGAGGGTAGTTTGAATAATTTATCACTCGTTACCACTAAACTAGTTCTTACCACATTGCTGTTAAGCTAGGAACATATTTTACATTGTAACAGTGACTGTATCTTAACTGTAGATGACTATTTGGGGAATACTTTGGGTTATCAAATGTGCTTTGTCAGTCTTACACTGTACTCCAAAGAATGTTGACGTTCTGTAATGCTTTGTAGGAATGTTTGTCTGCCTTAATGGTGAAAATAGGTCGGAAAGTAGGTAACTTTTGCGCTTGTTGTAACTGTGGATGTTATGGTATATAGTTTCCAAAATGAATTAGGGGCCCTGCTTACCCAGTGATACTGAGGCCAGTTTCAGCTTTCCAGTTGTTAGCTTGAGATCAGAAATCTGAGAAACAACCTAGAATCAAACTGGGGTACTCCATAGCGATGCAGAAGCAAGTTACTGTAGATGTTGGAATCTGTACTAAAAACAAAAAAATCTGGAAATCATATGGGTCAGGCAGCATCCATGTAGAGAGAGCTCAGTGTATATTACTGCTATAGAATCCCTACAGTGTGGAAGCAGACCATTTGGCCCATTGAATCTACACCGACCCTCTGAAGAGCATCCCTCCCAGATCCCTCCCCGCCTCCGCCTAAGTAACTCCGCATTTCCCCAGGCTAATCCACCTAGCCTGCACTTCCGTGTACACTCTGGTCAATTTAGCATCATCAATCCACTCAACTGCGCATCTTTGGGGGGACACAAGAGCACCCGGAGGAAACCTATGCAGACAGGGGGAGAATGTTCAGACAGTTTTTATTCCCACCGTGAGGTGACTAAGTCCCTGGCACTGTGAAGCAGCCGTGCTAACCACTGAGTGACCGTACTGCCCCTTTATAAGCATATGTTTGTTAACTGATATCTTGAATTTGTCCCCAATCTCAATTTTTATTTAGCCTTTCAATTTTCCTTTGCAGGATTTGTTTTAAGTCAATCAGAATCTACAGCTTTGGAACAATTTGAAGGAGGTCCTTGTGCAGTGATTGCACCTGTTCAGGTATTATACAGCTTATTGATTTCACTGTGTTGCTGGATGTTTGACCTGTTGGTGAAGTAGAGATGTTAGAATGGTGTGTGTTTCAGGGATGGCATTTCTTGTAGGAATATAGAGTTCTTAAGTGTGGAGACCTGTCGTGTTCCAGCTGATGTTCTATCATATTACTCTAGCTGACTGCTACTTATTTTTAGCCACATTGGCCAGTTTTTATGATCATGAAGTCCTGAGGTTGGGCTTCAATCAAGAGTTCTTATCCCAGTCATAGGGACACGACCATTGCACCATAAAGTTGTCTTGTTAGCTTGCATCTGTTATAGAGTCATACGGAGTGGAAACAAACCCTTCCATCCAACTACTCCACACTGACCATGTTCCCAAACTAAACTAGTCCCACACGCCTGCATTTGGCCCATATCCCTCTAAACTTTTCCTTTCACGTACTTATTGAAATGTTTTTAAACATTGTCGCTTTACGTGCATCCACCACTTTCTCTGGGAGTTTATTCCATATACAAATCACACTGTGTTTTTAAAAAAAAGTTGCGCCTCATGTTCTTTTTTAAAACATTCTCCTTTCACTTTAAAAATATTCCCCCTGGTTTTGAACTACCCCACCCTAAGGCAAAAACCCTTGCTATTCACCTTTATCTATGCTGCACATGATTTTATAAACCTCTGTAACATCTTTTAAGCTGACAAATCATTTGTTTGTTGCTTTAACTTATACTTTTAGAATAGTGTTCCTTCTACAGGTTGTTCTGCTATAACATGTGATTTGTCAATGCAAATTAGTTATAACACAATTGACTAATTGTGAACGTTGTTTGGATAATGTAAACTTTCTACTGAACGCGTATAGCAATTTTCTATTTAAACATTTTTTGATAGCTGTTTTCCATAGTGTGCTTTTCTATAGTGCACCATTGCAGAGGAACACAGCTGTCGCATTATAGCAGAATGAGCTGGATCTCCAATTTTAAAATGTTTCACTTTCTCAAGTGATTCAGATTTGATTTGGTCTTTGATAGATCACTAGTTGCTACTAAGTTACTATTGGTCTTAATAGTGGAATATTGTTGCCAATAATTTACAAAGCCTTATTTACCTTGGCTTCATTGTTCTAGCATACAATTAGTTACCTAACTTGGATAGTGCCTGCAACATCATAAAACATTTGAAGGTGATTCTTGGAAGTATTATGAAACTGTGTAGAGACTGAGCCACAATATTAGGTCAGATGAGCAAAACCTTGGTCAAAGAGGTATATTTTTTAAGGAATATCTTGAAGGAGAGAACCAGGTGGAACAGATGCGACAGTTACATTCTAGACCTTGAGGCCCAAAAATTTAAATACTTGGACAATAGTGTGGACCAATTAAAATGAGGGATGCACAGAATTGGAGGATTATTGGTCTTTGCGATAGCACAAAGACAAGACTGGAAACTCATCTCAGCAATAACTGCGTCACCAAAATTGCAAGTAAACTGACTTAATCTTAGATTGTTGCCACAAGTCAGGAGTTAGCGATTGGAATTTGGAGCTGGATCTGAAAACAATGGTTTCAGTCACTGTTATTTAGTTTGTGAAAATCTGTGTTCATCTCGTACTGAATACTAGATAAACAACCTGGCATCCAGTCAGGAGAGGTGATAGTGAGTTAGCATCCATGTGAAAAAAAACACTACTGTTAGCTGATATCATCAAGGAACAGCATGTAGCTGAGAAATAGAAAGGAATCAGAGATACATCATTGGGAAATACAAAAGGTAATGGTGAGAGAGAAGGATAAGTTTTTAGTCACTCCTTGGCTCTGATTAGATAGATAAGGATGTAACCTTGAGAGCAACTTCACAACATGTAGGCAAAAGTGAAAAGGCACTGGAAGTGAATGTTGTGGTCAGTTACTTTCAAACGTTACAGGCAGGAATTACAGCGTGTTATTTGGGACTGAATTGTTTCAGTACTGTAGTGGATTGGAATTCCGATTGGAGGAAGTAAAGATGCAAGAAAGCTGAACAGATTTGGAAGACCTTCAGAGATATTTGAAGAAGGAATTTAGTTTTTGAGAAGCAGCAGTAGCTTGCAGCTATGTGAAATTGAGGATTTTTGACACTGGCATATTTAAAGGAGTCAGGTGCAAACCATAAAGAGAGTGAACATGTTTCAATATCATCGAAATGAAAGCTTGTATTGCATTGCATTGTCTATTGTATATTCACCTCTGCACAGATTTTTAAAAGTTTATTCTATGTAATATTTGCAGGCTTATCTTCTGAAGAATTTCCTGTTCAAATCTGACAAACCAAACTGGCGAGATTGTACAGGTATAGTAACTTACTCCATCAGCAGTATTCAAGTTGTAGAAAGCTTTGTTTTAGTGCAGCTCCGAGTTTAGTATGCACCATGAAAGGCTGCTGTTGTTTGATTTCCATTTTAAGCTCAATTTAATTTTTTTGTTCAGTTTTAATGTTGATCAATTAAGCTCAGCCTTTGCTTTGCAGTTAAAATGTGGGCTTCACACTTTTAAATTTGTTTATATGTTGAAAACATCTATCGCAATTTTCTGATTATTCTTGATCCATTATTTGTTTAGAAATACAATTTTCACAAGCTCACAGGTGTGAAGGGGCAAATTAGCAGTAAGTAATCCATGCAATTGCTTAAATGAGGAGAAAGTGTGGACTGCAGGTGCTGAGTGGAAGTGTGTGGTGCTGGACTGAGGAGCAGGAGAGCTAACGTTTCGGGTATCAGTCTTTCATCAGGAATGAGGCTTGTGGGACTGAGATAAATGGGAGGTTGGGGGGCGGGGGAGCGGTGGGGGTCGTGGTCGGGGGAAGGTAGCTGGAAATGCGATAGGTAAATGAAGGTGGGGGTAAAAGTGATAAGTTGGAAAGGAGGGTGGAGCAGATAGGAAGGAAGATGGACAGGTAGGACAGTTCAAGAGGGCAGTGCCAAGCTGGGAGATTCAGATTGGGATAAGGTTGGGGGAAGAGGGTTTGGGGGAAACTGGTAAAATCCACATTGATCCCATCTGTTGAAGAGTCCCAAGGCGGACGATGAGGCATTCTTCCTCAAGGCATTGGGTGGTTAGGGTTTGGCGATGGAGGAGGCCCAGGACCTGCACCTCCTTAGTGGAGTGGGAGGGGGAATTAAAATGTCCAGCTACAGGGTGGTGTCCCAAAGATGTTCTCTGAAATGATCCACAATTTAGCATCCTGTCTCCCCGATGTAGATACCACATCAGGTGCAACGAATGCAGTAGATGTGTGTGGAAGTACAGGTAAATTTCTGACAGATGTGGAAGGATTCTTTAGGGCCTTGGGCAGAGGTGAGGGGGGAGATGTGGATGCAGGTTTTTGCACTACTTGCAAAGGCAGGGGATGGTGCTGTTTGGGGAGGCTGAGTTGGGCAGGGGAGCATGGACCTGACAAGGGAGTCACGGAGGGAACTGTCTTTATGGAAAGTGGATAGGGGAGGGAAGGGAAATGTATCACTGGTGGTGGGGTCTGTTTGTAGGTGGTGGAAATGGCAGAAGATGATGCAGTGTATCCAGAGGTTGGTGGGGTGGAGTGAGAGGACCGGAGGGGTTCTATCCTTGTTGTGGTTGAAGGGGTGGGGTTCAAGGGTGGATGTGCAGGAAGTGGAGGAGATGCACTGGAGGGCATTATCGATCACGTGGAAGGGGAAATTGCAGTGTTTGAAGAAGGAGGTCATCTCGGGTGGAATTGATCCGTATTTGGGGTGGGGGCGGGGGTGAACACTGCTGAACACTTGCTGCAGATCTGAACAAAAACAGAAATTGCCGGCGAAACTCAGGTCTGGCAGCATCTGGGGAGAAAGCAGAGTTAACATTTCAGAACTGATAGCAACTCGAAGGAAGTGGTATTTATGCTGGAGACAAGGTTTGGGCTGAGGATGTAGGAGGAGAGGTGAGCGGGTAAGTGGAAATGGAACCCGGAGAGAGAGATGGAAGGAGTAGGCAAACAAGGGGATTGTTAATAATAGACCAAGACAGAACGGAAGCTGAATGAGTGATAATGAGCTGACAGTAGGACAGAATGTGATAAAAACAATGACTGCAGATGCTGGAAACCAGATTCTGGATCAGTGGTGCTGGAAGAGCACAGCAATTCAGGCAGCATCCGAGGACAGGCAGAATGAGCAGGTTGTATTGTAAGGTCGTGTAATAATAGGCCTTCGGGTGGGTCAGAATGCAGTTGGCTGTGCAAAAATGATGGAATCAGAATGTAAAGTTGTTGACCTCCATGCTGAGTTTTAGAGGCTGCAGGTTTCCCCAAGTGAACTTGTGCTGAGGTTTGTTGGAACACTGCATCAGGCCTACAACAGAAATGTTGGCATGACAACACTGTGTTGAAGTGGCAGGCAACTGGAATCTCAGAGTCATCTTTGCAGACAGAGCAATGGTGTTCTGCAAAGTGGTCACTAGTCTCTGTTTCATCACAGCGATACAGTAGACTAGATTGATTTGAAGTACAGGTAAATTACTGCTTCACCTGGAAGGAGTGTCTGAGGCCTTGGATAGTGAGGAAGGAGGAGACAAACAGACCAAATGTAATACCTTCTGCAATGCATGCAAAGGTGCCATGGAGGTATGAGATGGTGTTGTGAATGGAAGAAGGGTGGCCCAGGATATCCTGGAGGAAGCAGTACCTGCAGAATGCTGACAAAGCAGGGAAGGGTCATATTACTCTGATCGTGGCATCCTACTGGATGTGAGGGAAGTAGGGGCTTGCAATCCTTTGAATGCGATAGTTAGTGGGGTAGTAACTTAACGTTTTCTGTCACCTCTGCCTCCACGCCCATTCTGTGGACAGGAGTCCTCTCCATATTCCACAGACCCTTTAATCCACCTCCAACACTCCCTCCACCTGGAACTCCCCTCTCTGGCTTTTACCTGCACTCCATTGATTCACTGTTGACTTGGCATTGGCCTCAAACCTATGTCCCTCTGCACTTCATGCTCTCGGATCCAATCCTGACTTTGTCATCAAGCCTGCCAACAAAGATGGTGGTGTTATGTGGCAGACTGACCTCTGCATCGTGAAGGCTGAGCGTCAGTTCTCCGACACCACCACTTACCTCCCCTGGACCGTGACCCCATCATCGAGCATCAGGTCATAGTATCCAAGACTGTCACGAACCTCATCTCATCTGGTGATATCCTCCCAACAGCCTACCAGCTTATTGTCCCCCAACCCCATACAGCCTGCTTCTACCTTCTTATCAAAATCTACAAACAAGACTGCCTGGGCAGGCTCATTGTTTCTCCCTGTACCTGCTTTATGGAACTTACTTCTTCCCACCTTGATTCAATTTTTCTTTCCTGTTGTCCAGTCTGTCCTGACTTGTCACTCGTAATTCTCCTGGTGTTTTACGCCAATTTCTTCTTCATAGATGTTCAATCCCTTGCATGTCCAAATGCTATTAAGATGGTCTTGGAGTACTCCATTTCTTCCTGGAAAGAAGGCCTGTACTGTCTCCATCCACAACCACTTTCAATTGCCTGACCAAGCTCGACCTCACTTTGAATGACTTCTCCTTTAAGTCCTCTCTCCACCTTCGGATCAAAGGTCTAGACATGGGTATCTGCATGGGATCCAGTTGTACCTGTCTCATTGTGGGGAATGTGGAACATTCCTTACTTAAATCCTAATCTGGCCCCCACCCACAACTCACTCTCTCGTACATCCCTAACATCATGCTTCCATCTCTCGCCTGGTATTGGAAAAATTGATCAATTTTATTTCCATTTTGTCATCAACTCCACCTGGCCCATCTCTGATTCCTGAAGAAGGGCTTATGCCCGAAACGTCGATTCTCCTGTTCCCTGGATGCTGCCTGACCTGCTGCGCTTTTCCAGCAACACATTTCCAGCTCTGATCTCCAGCATCTGCAGACCTCACTTTCTCCATCGCTGATTCCTCCCTTACCTTCCCTGCCATCCCTGTTTCCATTTCTGGGATAGACTGATCACCAATCCATTATAAACCCATTGCTTCCCACAACTACGTGGACTATGATCCTCACACCCAACTTCCTGTAGACCCTCCATTCCATTCACTGAGTTTCTCTGTCCCAGTCGCTTCTGTTCTGTTGATACCACCTTTTGCAAGGGGGCCTCAGATCTGTCTACATTTTTCCTCATCTGTGGATTCCTCACTATCATTGTTGGCAGGGCCCTTAGCCATATTTGACCCATCTCCTGCACTTCAGCCTTCACCCATTTTCCCCCTCTCCACAATGATAGGGTACCCAAGTCCATGAGACCATCACACGTAGGAGTGGAAGCAAAGCCATTCGGCCCATCGAGTCTACTCCCCCATTTAATCCTGGCTGATGGGTATTTCAATTCCACTTATCCGCACTCTCCCTGTAGCCCTTAATTCCTTGCGAGATCAAGAATTTATCAATCTCTGCCTTGAAGACACCCAAAGTTCCAGGCTCCACTGCTCTCCATGGCAATGAATTCCACAGACCCACAACTCTCTGGCTGTCCTCACTCACCACCCTATCCCAGCCCAGTCCTGTTATGACATTGATTACTTTCAATATAGCCAACCCATTCTCACCCACACTTGGGCCTGTTATCGCATCACCTTGGTTGCTTTCAGCATGGCCTGCCCATTGGTCCTATTCTCAGCTCCATTATCGTTGTTCAGCTTCTCTTCTGTCTTTGCCTACTGTCAATAATTTGTTGGTTTGCGTATCTTTCTTCATATTTCTCTCTGGTTTTCATCTCTCACTGCTCTCATTCTTTCTCCTTCTCGACTGCCCACCTTTATTTAGGTACTATCAGTTCTGATGCAGAGTTACTAGACTCTAAACATTAGCTCTGTTTTCTCCACATAGCTGCTGCCGGACTTGAAGTTTTTTGGCAGCTGCTTCTGTTTCATTAAGTTGTTTTATCATTTACAAAATTACTTTTTAGAGTATCATAAAATAATGACAAACTTTGAAATATGCAAAGCAAAACAAAGTCCATAGAGTTGCTTGTAAGCTGTTGGAGATGAGATTAGTGTTACTAGTTATTATGCAGAGGCTTGGATGGTAATCCTGAAAATCAATGTTTGATTTTCACTGTGGCATACACATCCAAAAATTAAAGAAAGTGATTTTAATTTGTATTGTGCTTTTTACGTCCACTGATAGTGATGATTTGCTTTCAAACTTATAATTAACTGTTTTTTTGGATGTGTAATCACTGTTGTAATGTAGGAGCTGCAGTAATAAATTTGTGCTCGGCAGACTCCCAAAAACAATGTGACAAAGACCAGACCATAAGTTATCTTAGTGATGTTGGTCACAGGGTAAGTGTTGGTCAGAGTGCCAAGAATTACTCCCCTGCCTTTCCTTGACATGGTGCTATCAAATTGTTTGCACCTTGGCAAATATCTTGTAGAATGGACCTCCGTTAAATGAAGAGAAATTGCTGGTGAAACTCAGCAGGTCTGACAGCAACTGTGGGAAGAAAACAGAATTGAGTCCAGTGACTCTTCACTCGAACTGTTAGCTGCTGGTTGACTGCTTTGTAGAGCTGTTCTAATGCAAAAATAACCCAGTTCTTTCAGTTGCCTGCCACTTCAACACTCCACCTCGTTCCCATGCCAACATTTCTGTCTCAGGCCTGTTGCAGTTTTCCAACATGCCTTAGCACAAGATTAAAGGTCAGCATTTCATTTTCCACCAGGGGATCTTGTAGCCTATAGGGCTCAACACAGAGCTCAATAACTTCAAAGCAGAATAGGAAGGTTTAGAGGGATATGGGCCAAATGTAGGCAAATGGACTAGTTCAGTTTACAATACCTGGTCGATGCAGACGAGTAAGACCGACAGGTCTGTTTCCATGTTGTTATGACTCCGACTTTTGCATCTACTTGTGGGCCTTTTATCACATTAAATGGGCTACTTTCAGTACAGCTCAGTACAGAGTAGTTCTACTACTCTTAGCTCTCCTTATCAATTTTTCAACTTCCCTTCTATCTTGGCCTGCTATCCATAATCTCTTTGTTTATGCACCCCTTTCATCTCTCTGTCTTGTGTGCTCTTGCTATCTCCCTGGGCTTCATATTCAGTTATCTGCTCACCTCTTCCCTGCTGTGCACACAGATGTGCACGTGCATATTCATATCCTCTCCCCATCTCCAACTCATCTTCAGCATAAATCCCACTTCTTCCTCACTGTTAACAGTTCTGATGAATCACTGCATCTGAAATGTTCATGCTGCTTTCTTCCACAGATAAGACCATAAGACATAGGAGCGGAAGTAAGGCCATTCGGCCCATCGAGTCCACTCCGCCATTCAATCATGGCTGATGGGCATTTCAACTCCACTTACCCGCATTCTCCCCGTAGCCCTTAATTTCTTGTGACATCAAGAATTTATAAATTTCTGCCTTGAAGACATTTAGCGTCCCAGCCTCCACTGCACTCTGTGGCAATGAATTCGACAGGCCCACCACTCTCTGCCTGAAGAAATGTCTCCGCAT
>NC_057714.1:71550136-71604038 GCF_004010195.1 Chiloscyllium plagiosum
TCTCTGACTCCAGTGACTTTTGAAAGATCTCAACCAACGCCTCCGCTATTTCCTCAGCCACCTCCCTCAGAACTCTAGGATGTAACCCATCAGGGCCAGGAGATTTATCAATTTTAAGACCTTTTAGCTTTTCTAGCACTTTCTCTTTTGTAATGGCAACCATACTCAACTCAGCCCCCTGACTCCCTTTAATTGTTGGGATATTACTCATGTCTTCCACTGTGAAGACTGACGCAAAGTACTTATTAAGTTCTCCTCCTATTTCCTTATCTCCCATCACTAGGCTTCCAGTGCTGCCAGATCTGTGTTTCGTCAGCAATTTATACCTCCAGCATCTACAGTTTTTTATTTTACCTATGTGATATATCTCATTTGAAAGATGACACCTATGACAGTATAATGCTCTGTCAGTACAATGTTCAAATGTCACCCTTGATATTTGTGCTGAAGCCCAAGTGTACAATTTCAGTGCAGAACTTTGTGGTTTAGAAAAAAAATGCTATGAGCAGAGTGATAGCTGACACATAATGTAACAATTCCAGTACTATTTCTATCATAATTATTATAAAATTTAGCTGGTTTTTCCTTCAGGGAAGAAAGTCTGCAGCCACCCATCTGGAATATGTGTGACTCCAATCCCATACCAATATGACTGATCTTTTCACTGCCCTCTTAAGTGGTCAACATGCTGTCAAGTTGTACAAATCATGGCCAATTACCATAATATTAAGCAACTATGAATGTGCACAAGACAACGGCTTTCAATACTGTGTTTTATAAAACATAATCTGTCCAATTTGTTTTATTTTCAAAGACCTAATCGGATTTAGGGCTACAGTGTTTATTTGAATTTACTGGAGTTTTTTGGGCAATCCAAAGTCTGGATTCTAGCAACTACGTGATGATGGCAGGGGTTGCCTCCCATTGCACTGCTCCACTGCCAGTTCCTTGTGTACCTTTGTGAACTGCTTTGACATTGTCAAGAGTCTTGGAAAGAATGTTGCTTTTTGTTTTTATCATTTGTGAAGATAGTTCTAGATCACAATTACTTGGAGCAGTTACTGCAAATCAAATTAAGTATTGTGACTTCAAAATGCCAAGAACGGCTCTTTCATGTGACAGTTGTTGCTACTGTGTAAGATTAGAATGAACGAACTGCTGGGAACTCTATTGATGCAAAATTCTTCAAGTTCAGTGCTTTTAATAAGGTAATTAAAGTTTGAGCATTTCCTTTTATAAGGAAAAATGATGTTATTGAAAGCAAATCAATTCTAACCTTTGTGTTGAGGTTAATATAGAAGATCTGCAATTCTGTCTCACCTATCAGCATGGCTTCTTATTTTTGTGTACTTTTTACTGCCTCAATGACTAGAACATACTTGCCTATAAATCTCTGATCAAGCCCCACTGCAGAAAATGCACTATGTAATCTTGGCTGGCAAGCATTTTCAATGCTGCAGGAAGGTGGAACTCTCAACTGTACTACTTTGGTGTGTTGTATTTGGCAGCAACTGAAAGCCTCTATCTACCCTTGATGGTGAACAAAAAGATTTCATGACCCAATTCAAGGAGTGAACAATGTTTTTCCTACTGTTCTGATCAATGTTCATCCCTCCAACAACTGCAACAGAAATTGACAAAACAGGTTAACCAGTCTTATCTCATCCTGGGGGAAACATTTGTGTACGTAACAAACCTGTCCATCCTGGAATTTAATTTGAGTCCACAACCTCCTTACAGAGGAGATGTGCCATTTCTACCAAGACTGTCATTTGAGATTTTCTTTCACACTGTTTGCTGAACTCTTCAAGATGCCAGTGTATGAATATATATATGGTATTGTAATCCGTTTGAACATTTGACTGGGTATGCCTGTTTACAAATAATGCTTGTATTTGTGTTCATTTTAGACGAAGAGCATAAACATCTTTTCTGCCTCACTCTGAGTGAAATTCTAGAAACTGCTAGATTAAACAACACCACTCCTTTCTGTTTGGTAATGTTGGCAAAAGAAAAATCGACAGAGGAACATGCCAGTATTTCTGAAAATCAGCCAGAGTCCAGTCAGGGGATTGAAGAGGAACAGCTCTGTAAGAAACCACCTTTTTGGATAAATAATAATATTTGATGGTGAATATTCTATTCCTTTTTAAAACAAAAAGCAGTTTTGCTTGCCTAATGTATTCATTCTGCATGTCTTTTTGAATTTTGAAAATAATATAGCTGTTCTATAGTTGAAACTTGCAAAACTTAAGTATCTAATGTTCAGAAATAGATACTTTACAGAAAAATTGCTCTTTTACATTTGTGTAACAACTTAAAAGCTATAGGTCAGTCAATCAGTCTGGGGTATATGCCATATCTTCTGAAAAATCTGAAATGTAAGGCAGATATTCTTAGTTTTTGACTCATTCAAGAACCTTACCAAAAACCTATGGTAATCACTTCCCCAGTTTACAATTTTTGGTCAGTGGTCAATCCTGCATCAATGCCGTGTGTAACTGCAGTTATTATTGGATCTTAGAATAGCGTGAACTTGTGTACTACTATTTGCATTTAGTTGTTTGAAAACAACTTTTGGCAAACAGATTATAAAAACAACGGCAGCATATGAAGATTTTTTGCAGTGTATATAGAGACAGTGGATTTAATTTTGCTTTGTAGTTGATTATTTTTGCAAAATGATAAATAAGACCGTAATGAATTCAGACAGTTTTATTCTCCATTTCATGTCTTGCTTTGTCCATTGAGATTTGTAGTTGGCCTTCCTTTCTACGACACCCAAAATTACTTGCTTTAATGTCTTCTATACTGGTGATGACCATAAGAAAGATGGAAGTTCAGCTTCTGAACTCATTTCAGCCTTGGGCACTGAAGCTGAATTTCACAGTTGAGGTGAATGTGACATGAAGGCCGCATTTGACGAAGTGTAGCTTAAAGGTGCTGTAGCTAAGCTAGAGACAATGGGAGGTGGGGGTCTGACTGGTTGGAGTCATATCTTGCACAAGGAAGGTAGGTGTGGTGGTTGGAGGTCAGTTATCTCAGCTCCAGGAGATCTCTGCAGGAGTTCTTCAGGGGAATGTCCTAGGCCCAAACTACTTTATCAGTGACTTTCTTTTCATCATAAGGTCATAAGTGGGAATGTGCAGTCATTAGTGAATTGTGTTCAGTACTATTTGCAACTGCTCTGATGCTGGAACAGTCCATCCCCAAATGCAGCAAAACCTGAAGAGTATCCAGGGTTGGGCTGACAAGTGGCAAATAACATGTGCATCTCACAAAAGCCAGGCAATGACCATCTGCAATAAGAGAAAATCTTACCTTGACAGTCAGCGGTATCGCCATCAATGAATCCCCCACTATCAACATCCAAAGGGATGTCATCAACCATAAACTGAACTAGATTAGCCATTATTCTGTGGCTACAAGAGTATGTCTGAGGTGAGGAATCTTGTAGTAAATAACTCCTCGACTGACTCCCCAAAGTTTGCCAATCTTCAAGATATAAGTCAGAAATGTCATGGAATACTCCCTAGCTGACTGGAATGCTGCTCCAACACACTAAGCTTGATAAGCATCTCATCCACAAACATCTGGTCTTTCCGCTGATGCTCAGTAGCAGCAGTGTGTACAGGATGCACTGCAGAAATTCACCGACGGTCCTTAGACATCACCTTCTAAACCCATAAATAGTATTATCTAGAAAGACCAGAGCAGCAAGTACTTGTGGCTACTGACTGCAAGTTCATATTGCATTATATCTTTGGTAATGTTATGAATTTTCAGTAAATTATATTCAAATTTTACTTAAATATTAATGCAGAAGTTATCCCCTCTCAAGCTTGATAGCAATTTATTGAGAATATTGTAATTCTCTGGTAAAACTGTTGTTTCTCAAGGCAGTTATTAGGTTTCGGCACAGTTTTTGGAACTGCTGAGTTGGGTATCTCAGGTGCTCTAGCAGTTCTGGTGCTATGGTTAACATCAACTTAGTGAAAGAAAAAACAAGGGCAGTGTTCCTTTTCTTGACTACTCTTCCACAGATCTTAGAAACCATATGTCTTGAATTGCTGAAAGGGAACTGAATTAGGCTTTTTTGATTCAACAATAAAGTAACTGTTGTCCCAGAGTACCACAGAACTGATCTCTCATTAGAAAGAGAAGACTGGTGGTGAGTTTAACCTGAGGGTCACCATGCCTTGGGTGAAGGGCAAAGTGGCGAAGTTGGGTCCTCTGCGATAACCTAAGTTGGTACAGGAATTGAGCCCGTGCTTCTGGCATTGCTCTGCGTTGCAAACCAGCTGACCAGCCAAGCGAGCTCATCAAGTTCCAATTCAACAAGAACTCCTACTTATATAATGCTTTAATGATAAAACCCCCCAAAGTACTTCACTAGAGCATTCTAAAGCAACATTTGACAACAACTCAGGTTCAGGCAGATAACCAAAAGCTTGCGTCATTGTGATAGATTTTAAGAAGCATCTTGAAAGAAGATAGAGTTGGAGAGGGAATTCCAGAACTTGTGGCCTTGATAACTGAACTCCTATTCAATGGTGGAGCGATAAAACTTGTAGATGCGCAAGAGGCCTAATGTACAGGAGTGAAGATGGATTATGGGGCGAGATGAGCATGAGTGAGGTCTTGGAGGTGCCTGAGGTTAACAAGGTGTCTTTTAAAAATGAGGTGTTGCGTGACCAGATGCTAATGAAGTTTGGCAAGTACAGATGACAATGGCACAACTTTTGAGGGTGGAATTTTGGGTGACCTCATTTTGTGGATGGTCTGTTGGGCATGTTCTTTCATCATTCATGGGATGAAGATGTCGCTGGCTAGGCCAGCATTTATTGCCTATCCCTAATTGCCCAGAGGGCAGTTAAGAGCCAACCACATTGCTATGGGTCTGGAGTCGCCTGTAGGCCAGACCAAGTAAGGATGGCAGTTTCCTTTCTTGAAAGACATTAGTGAACAGTAGAATACCTTGGAATAGTCAACTCTAATGGTAACAGTGACATAAATGAGAATATGGTAATGTTATGGAGTTGGTGGATCAAATAACAAGTTAGAAAATCATCACGGGGCATCTAAAACATTGAGATTGCAAATAATTTTATTCAGGATTTGGATGCCAGAAAGATGAACAATCAGTGACTAGGGAATGGAGTTTGTAGTGGGGCCTGAAGAAAGTGACTTTGGTTTTCTAATATTTACTTCAAAGAACTTTTTTTTTTCTCCTCCAGTATTAGTTATTGATTAAACATTCTGACAGTTTAGAGATGGAGTTATATCTCATTGAGTGGTAGTGTGAAGTTGGTGTCATTGGCACACGTGTGGGAGCCGTGAGTGTTTTTGGCTATGTCACCAATGGTGTGTGTGGATGAAAAATTGGAGGGGGCACGGATAGATCTTTGAAGGTTACCAATGAAAATACTGCTGTGTGGAGGATTGAGACCATACTTAGGTTTTGTTTCTACTGTGATGAAACAAAGGATGGTGGCATGAATTAGTGACCTCTTCAGCTCTGATACCTTCAGCCAAGTATCTTCCCTCCCAAAAGATTAGTATGAACACTAATTAGCTGTTTCAGTTTGCAACAAGATCAATATTGATGCATTCCAGGCTACAGAACCTACTTGCCAGGAATGTCCTGTGGTATGGTGGAATGTGAAGATTGGACACATTTAATACAGTACTTAAAATCTACCCCTTTGACCAAGCTTTTGATCACCTAATATGTCTGAGTGTTTTAGTTTCATACCTTTTTTTAAAAATGCTCTTGTAAAATGCCTTGGGGTGATTTAGGTTGTTAAAGTCATTAAGTTTGGTATAAAATTGTTGATATTTAAATCAAACTTATTTCTGATGTACTAATTACATTTTTACATTTCCAGGATTATTAGTATGTTACACTGTTTGTATAGAGATGATGATTCTAATCTCTAATAACTTTGCACCCAATACAGACAAATGACTTTAGCGTACAATATTAAATATGAAGTACCTTTGCATTAATTTAAATGTTGGAGATACCTATTCTGCGTTATAAGTAATTACTTCGCATGAATGTAGGTTTGTGCATATTTTTTAAAAGTTGAAAGCATTTTTGTAACTCTGTTAATGTTTTTTGTATCTGTCCATAACTGTATTAGAATAAAAGCTTGATTGAAATAATCATGTGATGGCTTAAATGCCAGGCTATTGTCATAAGCGATTATTAATACTTTTGTTAAATTTAATTAAATTAAAAACAGCTGATTATTAATGTCAGTTAACCTTTAATACTAAATGCTTTGTCATAGAGCTTTGCAATGTATAATCATTTGTTTTATTGCTGTTTGTGGTGCTGAAAAGTGTCTGGTTTTATGTATAGCTGCCTTGGCTGCAGAGGAGCTTGGCTTTGAAAGATTTCATGCACTGATTCAGTAAGTAACACACTGCTACTAGGAATCTTTTTCATGTGATAAAATAATTATTCGTGTACTGCCTGATTTTTTTTTTCTTAAATCAGTGTTCTCCCTTCCTCCCTGAAGTTGTTGGTTCGTGTTGGAATATGCTTCCAAAGACGTGAGATGGCTTCTAATATCTTGTCCCAGTAACCTTGTGTGACCCTCGATTTGGTGTTACCTGCTACTCATGTTCAAATACTTGCATTTCTGACAGGGATTACTGCATTGCCATGTGCAGTACAGACTCTGTTCCTATCCCTGAACCACTTAACCCAATTCTAACACCACTCTGCCATCTAGATTGTGACTGGTAAATGGGCATAGACTATGAAAGTTATATCTGGGAATTAGCTTGTCTATATGGATAAAATGGTTAGTAATTTGTCCCCATTCAGACAAACCTTCAATCTATTCAATAACCTGCTGTTTAACTTAATTTACTTTGTCTTGAAAAAACTGGTATCGGAGAAAGTTTAAAATGTAGTTAACTTGATATGTATTCATTTATATTTTGTAATCAAGTTGAAAGTTTGTTTCAGAATTTTTTTTTTTAGCTTATTCAAAATTTGGAAATTATTTCACATTTGTACAGCTAGGTGAAATTTGATTTTCACAATTTGTCCTTGATACTGATGACTTTTCAAAGAAATTCAAGCTTCTAGTTAATGGCTGAAATGATGACTCAACTGAACACCTTTGCTATAACAAAAAACTAAAAGCACTGTTGATTAATAAGATCTTTTAGGCAACTTATACTTTTAACCACAAAACAAAACAATCCCTTTGTTTGCCTAGGACTATCTAAAACGCAGATTTACTTTTATGCTGTCTTGGTCAACATTCACTTCTCCTAGAACCAATCTAGACTACCCAATTTTTCTTCTTCCCATCTGGAAACTTTAAATTTCAGAAGTTCTTTTAAAGTATGTGTTTTCCTGGATGATCCCTCACTCTACTAAAGTGGGTGAATCTTCAACCCATGTTTTAACTCTCAAATTGGGTGTTTTTACTTTGAAAATGAACTCTCACCTGCCTAACTTGTTGAGAGTAATAGTAGGTGTTGGGAGGAATTTTTGCAAACAATTAACCTTAAATGCCGGGGCAATGGGTGAGAAAAATGTAACATGAGGGATTAAATGGGGAAATCTTCCCAATTTTATCATGACATTTATGTCCAGGTTCAAATATTTAAAGTATTCTTTGAAATGCTATGGAACTTTCTGATCAATGTTGAGTGGAGTCTTCACAAAGTCTACAAAAGTAATTTAAGACTTTTGATATTTGGGAAGGGAGAGGAAAGGGTAATTAGCTCCAGTTTTTCATTTGAGGGAACTTGCAAAATGCAACTTGATTGTGCCTTTGCTTTTGTTTTATGGTTACCTGTGTAACTATATTGTTTTCAATGACAATACCTTGATTCTGTATATCTTAACCATATAGATGTGCTTGTTTCTGCATATGCTTTTTAAAGGTATATTAAAATTAACACAAGTTAAATGAAACTACCTGAGACTCTTGTTTATGCAAGAAATACATTTTTTGTATGCTTTTAAAATTCTATATTTTGTGTCTTGGGTTATTAATTTCTTACATCCTAACTCTATTAGGGGACTATTAATTATCCATGATGACTCTGGATTTCACGGTTTTTATGTCATCCTTTTATGAAGTGTCTTGAAACAAGATGTCATATGTACGAGATATTATAATAAATCAAATAAGTCAAATGGAGCACTTGGCAACTTGAAATTTGATTTGGAATTGTAAGTGAAGTCTGGAATATCTCAGCTGCTTAAATCAAAGGAAACTATTAATTAACCAGAATTAATATGCAAGCATAAGTACAAGTCACCCTTTTAAATGGCCTGTCTTCAGCCCAGCTGTCAGGTCAATTTCCTCCTGTATTGATGTAAAGAATATTTTTAGGGAAAGTTTAAAAAGTTACATTTATGCAGCTTGTTTCTAGTCAACATTTTGCCAGTAACTTCCCCAACTTTCTTTTTCTATCTTAGATTCACTTGTATCTGTGCGGTTGTTAAGCTGCTATCTTTCTGAATGTTGAAGGTCAAATGTTTTCACCTCATCTTTAATACCATATAGGAAAGGAAGGTCTATGTTAATGTTATCTCTCCATTACTCATTTTAATTAACTTTTAAAAAATCAGCTGAGAGCATGTTGTTCAGCAGTGACACGTGTTAATTTGGATCATCGCCAGGACTCTTAACATTTAATGACAAAATGCTCTGGCAGCGTTGATCTACAAGTAGCAGTGTTTGGAATTGTAAAAAGGTTTCTTTGGTGTGACCACTAGCATTTTCAGTTTATTTGATAAATACTTAGCACTGAAGATTGAATTTTAAGCAATTTGTCATAACATTATTTAAAGTTATTTATGACTATTCTAAATTTTCTCTTTAACAAAAAAGAACATTCTTGTACAATCTTCCAATTTGAAGTTATGAATTCAAGACCAGAGTTAGAGTGAATAACAAAAAAACTTAACTCCCAAGTTACATTACAAATTTGTGCTCTAGATTGACTTAGTTGATTTTGCTTTTATCACTTTGTTTTTAGATCTTATGTTTCATCTAAGCTAGCTTGTTGTTCCTTCCTTCCTGCCTTCTCCTACCCTTAAGTTTTTCTCATGCAGATGTAACAGCTTTGAGTTGTAATAACTCAAGGAATTCAAAATTATTCATGGTCAGAACTATGATGTGATATTCAATTTCTTTTTAAAGCTTGTAACCCAATTAGTGAATATAAATTTGAATAGAAAGTGAGGACTGCAGATGCTGGAGATCAAAATTGAGAGTATGGTACTGGAAAAGCACAGCAGGTCAGGGAGCATTGAGGACCAAGAGAATCGACGTTTCAGGCAAGAGCCCTTCTTCAGGGATTTTATACCTGAAACGTCGATTCTCCGGCTCTTCAGATGCTGCCTGATCTGCTGTGCCTTTCCAGCACCACACTCTCGAATATAAGTTTGAGATAACCAGTGATGTGTGTTGCATTTTGTTTGTTCATGGTGTTCAAGTCTCATTACTGAAAATAAGAATTTCTGTACTGTGAATTTTAAGTCGAACTTAAACTGAAAATGTTAGAATTTATGAATAGTCTTTGAATCATTTTTCAGAAAATGTACATATGCAACTCTAACTGAGCTGAGAGAGGCAATTTTGGAACAGTATTCAACTTGGAAGAATCAATTTGGAGTCCTGCTTTTCCTCTATTCTGTAATTTTAACAAAGGTTGGTTGGCTCCAGTTGCTCACTTTAGATCGAACTAAGGCCAAATTAATTAGTTTGTTGAATTATTCCATGTCAGATCTTGCAAGTAGTAGATAATTACGTAATAAAATGTCACCTTGAATTTGGACTAAGTGTAAGCTAGACATTAACTTCAAGACTTATTTTCAAATTTATATATTTTTTAAATAATTGATTTAGTCTGGCAACATTTGTTGCCTTAATTTATTATGACTGTCGGAAAATTGTCAAACTCGTTTACAAGCAATGAATGGATTAGTTTTATCACTAAAATTTATCTTTCCAATTTACAAATGTACAGCTTTATTTTCAAAGTTGAACTACACTCTCTTTTTCTCCTAGGGCATAGCAAACATTAGGAATGAAATTGAAGATACAGCTGAGCCTTTAATCGATCCTGTATATGGTCATGGAAGGTAGTTTCTCATCTATTTTGCATGATGCCAATTTTTAATTTATTGTAAAATAATGTAAAGTATTTTCTTGAGTAAGGTAATTTTAACTATCCTGTAAAGTAGCCAGAAGTGAGACAAGGGTTATCAAGAGTAGGGACTGTTTGTGTATTTCATCCCATCCCATTTGCTGATGGTCAGTTTAGGAAGGGAATAATATTACAGACTGTTTGGAAAAGATCAAAGCAAAAATTTGATGTATTTGTAAGGTGAAGTTAATATAGCTTCTTCCTCTGGCCAAAGCTTGCTTTATGCCTTTGCGCTGCCCTGACATCTATCCATGCATTCGCAATCTCACCAAATCTTCCTTTCACTTGTGCCGTCTGACTCTTGATCTACTCTGTTGCTTTTTATTCTGAGGGACATTGGCAAGGCTGTTTTTTTTTGTCCAACCGAACCTACCATGTGAAGGTATTAATAGACATCAGCTTAAACCACAGTTATCTTTGTGATGTTGGCATCATTAGATTAGGAAGGTAGTTGCAAGCAATTGTTTCTGAACCACTGAGAGGAGAGCAGTATATCTCCAGGTCAGGGTATTGCATGACTACAAAGGGAACTTGTTGATGATATTCTCATAACACAGCTGCTCTATGTCCATAACATGTTCTGCACGCGCAGCATGCTTGAACTGGAGAGGATAGATATGAGGTATATGAGGGTTTGTTGAATTTGCAAATTGCTCCATCTGGAGGGTGTCAAGCTCCTTGAAGCTTCAAGTGTGGCACAGATGTTGCTTGTCACTTAAATGCCAGGTGATTACCCATCTCCAAAAAGACAGTCTATTGCCCCTTGACATTCAATGCATTGTCATGGCTAAATCCTCCACTATCAACACCCTGGAGGTTACCATTAACCAGAAAATTGAGCTAGACAAGATTCATACATACTGTCTTCAAATGCAGTCAGAGACTAGAATTCTGTGGCAAATAATTCCTCTCCCTATCTTCCCAAAGCCTATTTGCCATCTTCAAGGTACAAATCAGGAGTGTAGTGGAATGCTGTCTACTTGCTTGGATGAGTGCAATTCCAACAATACTCAAGATGATTGACACCATCCAGGATAAAGCAGCCTACTTAATTGGCATTATGTTGCCAGCCTTCACCATGCACTCCCTTGATCACTGATTCATAGTGGGAGCCTTTACAATACGCACAGCTAAGACTCACCAAGGCACTTTGAACACCTGCAAGAGTAGCAGATGCATGGGAGCAGCACTACCAACCACAAATTCCCTTCCAAGCCCTACACACCATCCTGACTTAGAACTCGATTACCATTCCATCACTGCTGAGTCCAAATCCTGGAGCTCAGTTCCTTCTAGTCCTGTGGATATCCCTAAACCCCAAGGACAGCAGAGCTTTGAGGGCAGCTCACCACCATCTTCTCCAAGGAAGTAGGAATCTGTGATAAATGCTGGCCTAGCATGCAATTCCCAAATCAAATGAGTAGATTTTTGAATGCATCAATAACCAGTTATTGGAGAGCAAACATTGACTGGCATTATTGACTGGTCATTTTGCTTATAATTGGAAGATAGTTTATAAGGTGACCAGGTAAATTTGTTTGTCAGTCTGTGAATGCTGGCTTATTACTTTTTTAGACATTCTTGAATTTTGACTAATGAAGATTGCAATAACATTTTGGGGTGCTCCCTGGACAACTATCTACAAATATGTACTTGATTTTTCATCTCCAATGCATAACCTGGCGGTTTGCATTTTTAAGAAATGAGTGAATGACTTTTTTTCATCTTGGGCTCATGACAGAATATCAGATTTGTTATGGCAGAGAAGATGGTCATTCGCCCCATTATGCCTGTACCAGCTCTATTGCCAATCTCCTGCCTCCTTCCCCCATATATTTGCACATTGTTGCCATCCAAATAATCATCCAATGCCAGGTAATTAAAAATTATTTTAAGTAGGGCTTATTTGCAAAGTCTATTAGTTTAATTTCCTCTACTATGTTGGTTATGCACTTAGCAACCCATTTAAACTGGTCAGAGTGCTCCAGAGGAAATTTAGAAATCATTTGTTTGATTCTGCTTAAATATAATGCAATCCATATTTGCATCTTTTGATCCTTGAATAGTTGAGCTCAAGGTGAAATTTTCATATTTAAAAAATAATACTTAGCACATTCTGAAGTAAATAAAGACACATGTACCATGTATAACTTCCAAACAACCTCTATCATTTTTTGGGGAGTTTGGATAAGGATATTAATGTTGCTTGCTTCCCAGTCTTATTGGAATTTTGAATTTTTTTATTTCTTTTTCAGCCAAAGCCTGATCAATTTACTGTTGACTGGATATGCAGTCTTGAATGTATGGGATGGTGACAGAGAATGTTCTGGAATGAGTAAGTTTTGTGTATTTATAAAATGTATATTCATTCCCGTTGTAGAACTGTTTAAAACTCAATTTAGCAGTCAACTCGAATCTGTTTTACTTGATTATTTTTGTTTAAACGGTGAATTCTAATTGTGATTGGCAGAAGCATCATCTTGGATATATTCCTGAACTATCATAATCACATTGAGTTAGTGTACGCAGTTTATGTTTAAATACTTCTATTGTTTGTTTCTAATTTAGCTCCCTCACCAATCTAGGACTAACATCAGCATGCTTCAAAGTAAATGTCAGTGAAAGAAATGTTAGCAAGTGCTAGTATCTTGCATTTTGGTATTGTCTTCAATGCAAAGAGCATTCAAACTTGCTTCAAATCAAAGGAGTGGAGAAAACGGATGCTGAGCAGGGAATGTATGCAATAGAATGGAGAAAGGGGTGAATTGGAGGTGTGGCAGGCTGTTAGGCAACTAAATGTTTTTTGGAAGATTGGATTTTTAGAAAACTAGGGGCTTGGAGAGATCATGAGGATGAGAGATTTGGAAAGGTGCCTGAAGGCTTTGTTACCATATGATCACCATAGTAGATTTATGTCAATCATTGAGTATTTGAAGCTCCTCATTCAGACTACTTGTATCATACTTCTATAATTTAATAAACAGCAGCCAACTTGAAGGATTTCCTAATTGGCTACTCACATTTCTCCTGGCCTCCAACAAAAGAAAAATATCATTTAAAGCTGACTCTAAAATTCTTCATGATGGGGGGTTTTTGCAACTACTTGATAAATTTTCACATGACTGATGCTTGAAAGAGTGGTATTTCAAGATTTTAAAAGCAGGACCTGGATAAGAAATGGCTAGCAAACAGCAGGTGTAATATTGTTGAAATCAGTTTTATTTTCTAATTTATGTCCACTACCTGGTTTCAAGTACTTCATTTTTTAAAACTAATAATTGCTGTATTGTCAAATGTCTTGAGTGAGTCTCAAAATATGTTGCATGAAAGATGGAAGTGGATCACTTTGAAGTATTTTTGTAGAATACATAAGCAAATCCAGAGTTTCCGGTGCATCTGATTGACCAGCAGATTAATTGTCCTTGACACTATAACCACTGGTGATACCCAGCACTGGCATGACAAGCAGTCAGCAGATTGTAAATTCCTAAGTCCAGGACAGTGTGGGGACACTGTCTTAGTCAGAAGTTTGGGGGAGGCCTAGGCGAGTTAGAGAGTGTGGGTAGAGAGCAAGTGTGGACAGGTTGAGTGTAATGAAAGGGGCTGCCTAGGAAGTGTTCTTGGAGAAATTCATCCTCTCCTCCATTGTAAAGGGTTGTCCTTGGATTCTAATCTTTTCTACGAGAAGAAACATTTGTCAACATCAACTTTATCCAGGCCTTTCAGAATTCTAAGTTTCAATCTGATTCTGCACCCCCCACCCCCACAATATTCCATTGAATTCAGACCCAAAGTCATCAACCACTCCTTGTATGACAAGCCATTCGTCCCTGGGATCATTTTTGTGATCCAAAACTGTTCATCGTCTTCCACATGCAGTCTGACCAGAGTCTACAGCATAGTACATTTCTGCTGTTGTATTCTAGCCGGCTTGAAATGTATGTTGAAATTGCATTTGCCTACCTAACAGCCAACTGAGCTCACATATTAACCTTAAGAGAATCTTAAAGTAGGACTCTCAAGTCCCAGTGTGTTTAAAATTTGCGAATTCTTTCCCCACTTCGAAATTGTCTGTGCCTCCTCTTCCTACCGAAGTGCATAATCTAACACTTTCCCACATGTATTCCATATTGCCAGTTCTTTTAAGACTCTCCTAGCCTGTCCAAACCTTTTTGCAGCATCACAACTTCCTCAACACTCCCTGTCCCTCCACTGTCTTTGTCATTTGTAAACTGAGCGACAATGCCCTCCGTTCCTTCATCCAGATTGGTAATGTATAACCTGAATATTGTGGTCTGAAAACAAACCCCTAAAGAACTTCACTAGACATCGGCTACCAGCCTGAAAAAGACCCGTTTACGTCCACTGCCTTCTGCCAGTAAGCCAATCCTGTATCCATGCCAGTTCCTTGCTCCTAACACCATGGGCTCTTCTTCAGCAGCCTTCAGTGTACCACCTTGTCAGACTCCTTCTGAAAATCAAATTAGATCACATCTGCTGGCTCTCCTTTGTCCAACTTGCTTGTTGTCTTCTCCAAGGATTATAACCAATTTGTCAGGCATCATCTCCCCTTGATGAAACCATGCTGCTTTGGCCCTATCTTACCATGCACTTCCAAGCATGCCCAGGTTTTTCTGCTTTGCATTCTTTAGTATCTTTTTCATATTTTCTCTCCAATTTCTTTGTGTACATCACCAGACAATTCTCTGTATTGAACCTTATCTGGTATCTATCCATCTGCTCCACAACATGTCAGTGCTCTTTTGAAAATCTTTGTTTCCAAATCTCGTGTCATTCACAAAATTAGAAACTGTCTCCTGCACACTAAGTTTTAGATAACTCATGATGTGGAGGTGCCAGTGTTGGGTGGACAAGGTCAGAAGTCAGACGGCACCAGGTTATTGTCCAACAGGTTTATTTGAACACTCGAGCTTTCGGAGTGTAGCCTCTTCATCAACCATCTGACAAAGGGGCAATGCTCCAAAAGTTTGAGATTTCAAATAAACCTGTTAGACTATACCCTAGATAATTTATAATCCAGAGAGGTCCCTGTACCCATCTTTCTCCTGAAGTCCATGCGCAACAGTAGTTTCTGGAACCAGAAGCCTAATGAGAATGTTGTCCAATACTGATCTCGGGGGAGCTCCACTACAAACCGTCTTCCAGCCTCAACAATGCCCTTCTGTCATCAGGGTGTCAAATTCGAAACCAGTTTTGTAACCACGCCGTCCTGTCCATTGAATTGTGATAAAAGTCCCCCTTTTTATTCAATGACTTGTGCTACTTGGTAAAGAAAACTAATCTCCATTTTCTCTGTCTGCAAAACTAAACTGCCTCATTGATATACATGAGCTACAGTGTGGGGATACCTGCATGGTCATTTTCCACTTTGTATAAGATTTGCAAGCAACACATAACTCTTCAGCTCTATATGAAGGAAATTTGGCCTTTTCCTGGAATGTTATCCTAACACCATTCTTGGTCAATCTGGTGAATCAAATATTCTACCAACATAAGTGTTGAAGTAGAGACTCTGGAGGATATTGCAAACTTTTCATTTTGACCGCCATCTCTCTCAAACAGCCTTCATTGACTAAAACGTCCAACACCAGATCACCTGTATCAGTTCAGGTTTGGAGGCAAACTATAGCAATGCATGTTTGACAAAGGCCACTGCAAGCCAACAATGTTCTGCTGTACAAAGCATTACTGTACTGAGACCTGAACAGTGTAACAACCAAAAACTAGAAAAATTTGATTAATGATACTGCATCCTCCAAATTAATTGCATGTACTTTTGAACAAATGCAAGATTGATTGACACTTTGGGAGGAGATTGGATCTATGACTGGTATTTTAAACCATAGGCCAGTTATCTTTGTGCCTGCCATCGTGAAGATATTCAAATTGATCATCAAAGAAATTCTAGCTGTGCACTTAGAAGAAAAACTCAGTAATTGGGAAGAGTGAGCATAGTTTCACTAAAGGAAAATCATGTTAACTGAATTTATTGAACTTCTTTGAAGGATAAACATGCACTGTGGATAAAATGGGAGTCTGCAGACATACAGTACTTGGATTTCTAGAAGGCGTTTGATAAGGTTCAGTGGTTATTGCGGAAAATAAAAGCTTAAACATAGGGGCTAGCATATTTAGCATGAATAGAAGATTCACTAACTGCCAGAAAATAAAGTACACATAAATGGTTCTTTATCTGATTTGGCAGGATATGACCAATGAAATCCCATAGGGATCTGCACGGCCTCAACATTTCATAATTTACACCAATGACTTGGATGAGGTGAGCAAAGGCATGCTAGCTAAATTCACATTCTGGATCAGTGGTGCTGGAAGAGCACAGCAATTCAGGCAGCATCCGACGAGCAGCAAAATCAACGTTTCGGGCAAAAACCCTTCATCAGGAAATAAAGGCAGAGAGCCTGAAGAGTGGAGAGATAAGCTAGAGGAGGGTGGGGTGGGGAGAAAGTAGTAGCTGCTACTTTCTCCCCACCCCACCCTCCTCTAGCTTATCTCTCCACGCTTCAGGCTCTCTGCCTTTATTCCTGATGAAGGGCTTTTGCCCGAAACGTCGATTTTGCTGCTCGTCGGATGCTGCCTGAATTGCTGTGCTCTTCCAGCACCACTGATCCAGAATCTGGTTTCTAGCATCTGCAGTCATTGTTTTTACCTAGCTAAATTCACAGATGACACTGAAGTAGATAGGAAAATTTGTGACGAAGACATGAGGCTGCAGGACGCTATAGATTGAGTGAGCAAAGATCTGGCAGATGGAGTATAATGTGAGAAAATGTTGAGTTGCTCATTTGGCAGGACGAATGAAAAAATAGAATATTACTGAAAAGGCAAATGACTGCAGAAGTCTAGAAATCAGAGGGATTTGGGTGCATGAGTCTCAAAGCATTAGTGTGCAAGTACAACACATAATCAAGAAGGTTAATGGAAAGCTGTCCTTTATTTCAAAAGACATTAAATGCAAAAATAAGAATGTTATGCTTTACTTACAAAGGCATTGAAGAGACCACATCTTGAATACTGGGTTTTGTTTTAGTCTCTTTATTTAAGGAAGGATCTCAATAGTAAGAGGCTATTCAGAGATTTTCTGGATTGATATCTTGAATGAGCAAGTTGACTTAGGAAAGGTTGGACAGGCTGATCTTGTTTTTATGACGGCTTAGAAGAGTGAGGGGTAATTGGTTGAAGTGTATAAGATCCTGAATGGTCTTGACAAGGTGGAATTAAAAGGTTATTTTCTCTTGTGGATTATTTGGGAACATTGTTTAAAATTAGGGTTGCATTTCTAGAATGAAGGTGAGAAGAATTTTTTTTTGAGGATTGTATGACTTTGAAACTCTGCCTCAAGGACTTAGAACCTAGGTCATTTTTTTGAGGTATTTTTGAAGTAGATTCTTATTAGGTAGGGGAATCAAAGGTAGATCAGGAGTTAGGTGGGAATGTGAAATTCGAACACAAACATTTTGGCCACATCTTATTGAATGGCAGAGCAGGTTCCAAGGGGCAAATGGTCCACTCTGTCCCTGTTTTTATATGTTTGTAGGAGTTTCTTTTAAAATCAACTGCAAAAGAATTCAGCCAAATGTCTTGCAAAATCAACTTGTTTTGGAAGATTGACTTGTTCAGTCAATCTCAAATATCCTATGAGATCCTGCTTGCTCAACACTTAGGCCAACATTCTGGTGAGAATTTGTTATTGACACGAAAGCTCCCCCTGAAATATGGCAACACTGATCTTATGACTGTAAGCAAACTCCTCCCAGTCATTCAAAATGAAGACAAATATTTCCAGAAGTTACATTTTGCTTTGAGTTACAGCACTTTAAATAATGAGGCAGCAGTAGAGAAGGAATGAAAAAGAAGCAAATGGTGCTTTCAGAATTCCACTTTATGGGACATCTTGCCCCACATACCCAGAGAATTGCAAGTCAAGATAATTTTCTGTTCAGTCAACTCAAATCAGAAACTCCCAACACCAAGTAGTCATCCTTCTTGAAGCATTGGGCAACTAACAATTTGACCTCTAGATGGCACCAAAGGTTTTTGCTTGTGATTCACCTATGATGTTTTAGTTCAAAGACAACAGTTGACACTGCCTTTATTAGGCTAGTTCTTAAAAGCATGAGCTTTCATTGCTGATTTAACTTTGATTCCAAAAGGAAAGAGCTCATGATTTACAATTGTTTTTCCAAAAGAAATCCTTGTACATTGGGATGATACTTAGAAATTATATTCTGCCATTTGTTTGCCTATTTCTAAGGTGTTGAGTCAGTCTTCTGCCATTTAAAATCACAAACTTTCAATAACTGCCAAATTTCAAGTTTGCGATGGTCGGTCAAGAACTGTTTTGCAGTCCAAGGCTGAATTGCTTTGTAACGTGTCTCAAACTTTCATACAACTTTTTAATAAAATTAAAAACCTGGAAGCATAATGATTATTAAAAAAAATCAATTCAATAGCTATCAGGAACTGGTGAACAATTATTAAAACTAAATAGTAAATTAACATTGCAAACTAATGCACTGAGTTTTGTCCCTTTTTGTTTATATTTGAATGCTATATCTATTGGGGTTTTTTTGCTACAAAATTTGAAGCAGTATTGTTTCTTTATAGGATTAAATCACATCATCCATTTTTGAATAGTTCAGTGCCTTCCATCATATGTGTTTTAGTGTTGTTTTTGAATTGATGGTGCAAGTTCTTCAGTGATCACCTGTTTTATCAGTTTGAGCATGTATTGAAGTTAAATTGGCATCTATTTGGTTACTGGATACAATCTTCTGCTTAAGATGAGAGTTAAAAACAAGAAATAATTTGATGTCAGCCCTTCCACCATGTATTAACCATCTAGTTATAGTCAATCAAGGTCTTGGCTTCATGCAACATTCCTGGTAACCCTTTCCATTATTAATCAACGAATACTTTCAGAAGTCTTAAAATAAGTTGGAATTTAAAAATCATCAGTAAAGAAAAAGAGTGCTGATGAATTATGGAATTGTAGAAAGTTTATGGCACTGAAAGCGGCAACTTGATCTATCAGGTCTCCAGCTACTGAAAAATGAGGCAGCTGACCTAATCCCACTTACAACGTGTGTGTGTGGTAACGTACATTTCCATTTGTGGTGCATATGCAGGCACATTTTTTAGGCTGAATGGCCTACTCCTGCACCTATTGTCTATTGTTTATTGTCTATAGAAACAGACCATTTGGCCCAACAAATCCACGTCAACTTTCTGAAGAAGAGCATCCCCACTCGGACTCACCTGCTCTGTCCTATCCCTGTAACCTTGCATTTCCCATGGTTACTCCAGTCTACATATCCCTGGACAGTAAGGGGCAATTTAGCACAGCCAATCCATCTTAACCTGCACATCTTTGGACTGTGCATGAAACTGGAGCACACTAAGGAAAAGCACACACAGGAGGAGAATGTGCAAACTCCACACAGACTGTCGCCAAGGCTGGAATTGAACCCGGGTCCCTGGTGCTGTGAGGCAGCAGTGCTAACCACTGTACCGCCCATCAGTTGCTAGGTCAAAATCCTAGGATTCCCTCCCTAAGGGCAATATGACTTTACACTGTATGGACTGCAGCAGTTCAAGATGACAGTTCATCATCACCTTCTCGAAGGCAACTGGAGACAGGCAGTAAATGTTGGCCAACCAACAAGACTCATGTATCATGAGTTAATAAAGAGCACAAATCCGTTCTTTAATGAAGTGACCTGAACTGCACAAACTATTCCGGTTGTGGCATAAATACACAGTCCAAGCATAGCATCCCTGCTATTCTGTATCGTGATTAATCATGGAAAGCATACCGCCTGATGCCCTGACCACTTTATTGACCTGCAGAGATCTGTGGATATTGACTTCAAGGTCCCTAACTTGCTCTACTCAGCCATACTTGTGTATTCCTTTATCTTGTTTGGTCTCCCTAAATGCATGACCTCCTACTTCTCCTGTTTGAATTCCATTTGCTACTTTTCTGCCCAGCTGATCCATCTTCACTATCAGCCGCATGTCAAGATTTTGCCAGCTACTGACTACTTGGTCATAACTTTTACATCCCGATCATTAATAGTACCACAAAATGCTGGGGACCTCATACTTATCCTTGCTGAATTCTACTAGAAATAGCTTTCCAGTAATAAACACACATGTTAACAATTCCTATTTGTTTCTTGCCATTGAACCATATATGTATTCAGCATGCTACATTTCCCTGGATCCCAAGGATTTTTATTTAAACCTGTGTGTCCTATGGGACTTTGTCAAAAGCTTTGCTGAAATCCATGTTGACCACATCAACTACACTACCCTCATCAATCTACCTGCTGATTTCCTAAAACTGTTCAATCAGTTTAGACTAATGGCAGTCTTTCTGTAACAACAGATCCATGTTAACCATCCTTAATCTTTGCTTTTCTAAGTAACAGTTTATCCTGTATCTCAGAATTGATTTTACATTTGCCCACCACTGTGTAGTTTGACAGATTTATAATACTCAGTCAATAACCTTGTTCCCTTTTAAAAGAAAGATGCAACATCAGCAATCTTTCAGTACCACACTAGTAACTAATATAAAGTTCACTCTTTTCTCACTGGCTTCTTTTAATGTGCAGTATGTTTCATCATGTATTGGTGATTTATCCATTTCAAGGTGCTAATTCTATTAATAATTCCTCTTTTTATCATGTGAATACATTCCTCCTCAATTGCATTATTAGCATCAGAACCTCCTTTTGTGAAGACAGATGCAAAGTATGCCTTGAGAGCCATGAAAACATCATCTACCTCTCTACACTGGTTACTTTTCTGGGCCCTATTGTTTTTCTTAGTATATTGATAACACCTTTGCAGTCACCTTGCTTTTGCTGGTCAATATTTTTTCATGTTCTTTCTGTGCTTATGTATCTTCCGTTTTTGATTTCATCCCTCCAGTTTTTGTACTCCTCTTGGCTTTCTGCAGTATTGTTTTTTCTGTCAGATCTGAGCTTTCTTTTTCTGCCTTATTTTGACCTGTAGGCTTCCTGACATTCAGTAGACTTGATCATCTGATCCTTTGTTTACACTGCATCTTTGAATCTCCCCTTTGAATGCCTCCCATTATGCTTTCAAATAGTTGTTTTCAATCCATTTTTACTAAATCCCTCCACTTACTAAAACCTTGCCCCCATTTAGAGCTCTGGCTCTGTTCTATCATCTTTTTCCATAATTTGCTTATTGGTTTCCAATTTAGATATTGCTCGTCCATTGCTGCTCCTTCCATGTGCCCAGCTTCTTTTCCTAAAGTTGATGCCTGGAACGTATTGGACTTGTTAACAATGGTCAAAAAAAAAGCAATGAAGAATGTACCTCAAGAATTCTGTCTCTATTCTGTTTGCACTAAAACTATCCCTAGTTGATACTATGGAAGTTAAAAATCCTTAATATTATTACTATGATATTTTTTGTAATTTTGAGTTTTGCTTGCACACTTGTTCTTCCTTCTGATACAGAGGTTCTATAGTTTGGTCCCAAGAGACTTTTTTTATTTGTTCCTTAGCTCAACAGACAATGATTGAGTATATTGTTGTGAGGTTATTAATTCAGAGAGCCAGGCAATGTTCTAGGGACTGAGTTTGCATCCACTATGGCCGGTATGGCATTTGAATTCAGATTTGAATCTGGAATAAAGTGTCTGGTGGTTGACTGACTGACTGGAAAAAAACATCTGGTTCACTAATATCTTTTAGGGAAGAAAACTTCCATCCTTAGCTGGTCTGGCTGATGTGCAACTGCTGGTACACTGCGTCATGATTGCTCAGAAGGCAGTTAAGAGCCAATTTGAAGAGCCAATGCTGCCCTGACCAGCAATACCCACATCCTGTGAATGAATAAAACACACCCATCTGTACTCGTCTGATCCTTTTTAATCTGTCATCCCTCCTGTCTGCAATTTTTTTTATTTAAATTTATCTTTTCCTTTTTTTAATCAGCCTTCATTTCACCTTGAATTAAAAAAGTGTGCGACTAAAGTGAGAATGACTAAAGAATTCTAAGCTGCAGAGGGATGTAGTGAAGGACTCCGGCCCGAAATGTCAATTTTCCTGCTCCTCGGATGCTGCCTGACCTGCTGTGCTTTTCCAGCAACACACACTCAACTTTGATCTCCAGCATCTGCAGACCTCATTGTCTCCTACGTTTGGAACTCTGCCTGAGGCAGTAGAGATGGATCACTTGATTATTTTTAGAATGAATGCATAGACATAGGTATAGTGGCTCAATGGTTAGCACTGCTGCCTCAGTTGCCAGGGTCCCAGCCTCGGTCGGCTGTCTGTGTGGAGTTTGCACATTCTCCCCGTGTCTGAGAGATTCCCCCAAGGTGTTCCAGTTTCCTCCCACCGTCCAAAGATGTGCAGGGTTATGGGAATAGAGACCCCTCTTCATAAAATCGGTGCGGATCCAATAGCTGAGCAGTCTGCTTCTTCAGAGATTCTAAGATTCTATAAGACTGGAATCAAATGTTATTGGTGTAGGTGAGAACATGGAAATTAATGCAAAGAAAACGGCCATAAATGGCAAAGCAGATTTTTAGGGTCAAATGCATGTTTATTCAACAGTCCCAATTTGCATGTTTATTCAACAGTCCATTTTCTTTCCCTGTTTGCTATACCTGAATATTAACATTGCAATTTGTATACCAAGGCCCTTTAATCCTTCTACTGTGCAGTTGTGCAATGCCTGTCTCCATTTAAACCATAACATTTCTCCAGTTTGGCAGGGAGAATAGACAACTTCACATTTCCCACATTATACTCCTCCAGCCAATTTTTTGCCCATTCACTTAACCTATCTATGTCCCTTTGCAAGACTCTGTCTTCTTGACAGCTGACTTTCCTGACGAACTTTGCATCTTCATCAAATTTAACTACTATACCAATCAATGTAAGTCATTAATGTGGATTTATTGTTGCAACTGCAGCACTGGTTCCAGTGGCTCTCCACTAGATAACTTTTTCCAAGTTAATGTGTTAGCCCTGCACTGGGACCACTTATTTTGTGAAGTAACCTTTATGGCACCGTTATTGAATGCCCTTTGAAGTCACAAGTGCACCACATCTACTTATTCAACTTTATTCATGTTGCTTGTTCCTTTCTCAAATAACAACTAATCAATCACTCTTTCTTATTCACAACATGCCTAACTGCATTGTGCTTTTCTAAATATCCTGCTGTTACCTCTGAAGTTTCATGATATTTTTATTTAGAAACTTGAGCTACAGACATACAAATTAGGAGAAAGAGTAGACCACTCATCCTTTTGACTGTTGTCAGCCATTCAATAAGGTCATGACTGATCTGATTTTAACATCAAGTCCAAATTCCTGCCACTTTTATTAGCCTTTGTCCCCATACTTATGAAGAAGCTATCTACCTTTGCCATAAAAATATTCAGACTTTTATAGGTAGGATATTATCAAGCTGGAGAGGGTTCAGAAGAGATTAACCAGGATGTTGTCAGGTATTGAACGTTTGAGTTATAAAGAAAGGCTGGGCAAGCTGAGACCTTTTTCACTGGAGCATAGGAGGTTGACAGGTGATATGATAAAAGTTTATAAAGTAATGAGAGGTATAGATAGAGTTGCTGGTAATTGTCTTTTCCCCAAGATGGGGTATTTCAAGACTGGGGGTACAAGGAGAAGGATTTACAAAAGACATGAAGGGTAAGGTTTTTTACATTGATGGTAGTTCATGTGTGGAATGAACTTTGAGGAAGTGGTAGATGTGGGTGCAGTTATAGTATTTAAATGACATTTGGTTGGATACATGAATAGGAAAGGTTTGGAGGGATATGGGCCAGGAGCAAGCAGGTGGGACTAGTTTGGTTTGAGATTATGTTTAGCATGGATTGGTTGGACTAAAGGGTCTGCTTCTGTGACTATGACTTTGCCTCCATCCCTTTTGAGGAAGAGTTCTGAGTCCATTGGCCTTCTGAGACGCAACACTTTTCTTATCTCCGTCTTAAATGGGCGATTGTTAAACAGTCGGTTCCATTTCCAGATTATTTTACTGTGGTAAAATTGATTCCAAATCCTCCTCGTCAAGTTTCCTTATGTATGTTTTCATTAATGTCTAAAGGTACCATGTATAAGTTTAAATCTGACTATTCTATATTGTGTGATAAGGGAAGAAATAGATTTTATTTTATTTATTCTCGGACTGTTTGAAGTTTGAATGCATTTTTAATTGGGGTTTTCAGTCTGGACTGCTTCTTGAGATGAACACTTCATGTCATTAGGAAGCACAGGTTAGAAGGAAAAAAAAACTTTTGCTGTGTGACCAGTGTCTAGTATCACAGGAAGCTATTATTATCCAAAAGAAGATCAGATGGGCCGATGGGCTAAGGAGTAGCAGGTGGAGTTTAATCTAGATAATTAGGCGCTGCATTTTGGTAGGGCAAATCAGGGCAGACCATAAACACTTCATGCTAAGGACCTGGGGAGTGTTGCCAAACTGAGAGGTCTTGAAGAGCAGGTTGATAATTCCTTGAAAGTAGATTCACAAGTAGAAAAGGTAGTGAAGGTGTTTGGTATATTTGTCTTTATTGGTCAGAGTATTGAGTGCAGGAGTTAGGAGGTCAAGTTGCGGCTGTACAGGACGTTGGTTAGGCCAATTTTGGAATACTGTGTTAAATCCTGTTCTCCCGGCTAAATGAAAGTTGTTGTGAAACTTGAAAGGGTTCAGAAAAGATTTACAAGGATGTCATCAGAGTTGGAGGGTTTAAGCTATAGGGAGAGGCTAAATTGACTGGGGCTATTTTCCTGGAGTGCGGAACCTGAGGGGTGACCTCAGACATTTTATAAAGTTATGAACATGAAGAGGATGAGCAGTTAAGTCTTTTCCATAGGGTAGGGGAGTCCAAAACTACAGGGCAGAGGTTTAGACTGAGGGGAAAGATTTAAAAGGGACCTAGGGGGCAACGTTTTCTTGCAGAGGATAGTGCGTGTATGGAATGAACTGCCAGAGGAAGTGGTGGAGGTTGGTATAATTATAACATTTAAAAGGCATCTGGATGTGTACATGAATAGGAAGGGTTTAGAGGAATATAGGCCAAATGCTAGCAAATACGTCCAGATTAGTTTAGGATATCTGGTTAGCACAGACGAGTTGGACTGCAGGTTCTATATACGTGCTGTACATCAAAGGCTCCAAGAGCCATTATGTACAGGTTCGGTCAGACCAAAATGGTCATTAGTTTAACTGTCTGTGAACATTTGGGGCGGTTGGAAAAAGTCTTGACTACAATAAGAGAAAATTATCCAGAGAAAAGTCAAGTCTGTGCCTCTATCGATAATAGACAGTGGAAGTTAAAATAATAAGCTAGTAAGAAGACTCACCAGAAAACTGCTAGAAAATCTGGGAAACCATGTTTTCTCTGGAAGTGCTTGAAAGTCAGTCAGAAGAGAGTTCCAGACACAAACCATCCGAATACCAAATATGAAAGTGGAGACAAGATGATCCTTGAATATTTGTAAGATGGTTGTTGAGGGTAAAAAGATTGAATGCTATTTCTGATAATTGTAGTAAGACCATTTCAGCTCTTTGTATAATATAAAACTTTTGTTTTTTTTAAAAAACTTGTGTGGAGTATTTTGTTCTCTTGTGAATTCTTTCAGTGACTGACCACCACAACAAACAAAGTAGTGCAAATAAAACTTGTGATCCGTCAAGTTAGGTTTCAGTTTAGGATCTGATTTATCATTGTGTTCGATCAGCTGAGATAATAATATTTCTTTGATACTGCATTTTAGAACTTTCCCTACATTGGATTTTCAGCTAGCTGGCCTATAATTTCCTGCTTTCTATGTCCTTGCATTTTGACATTTTCCAAAATGTTAGGACCTTATACAAAGTGACAGCAAACTTCAGTAATTTGTTCTTTTAAACAATTGGTTAGACTGTATTTCTAGGTCTTAATCCTGTTCTAATACTCAAAACAATTTAGATGTTTTGGTTTTTAATATTTTTATTTGAAATAGCTAATTGAAAGTAGAATGCTATTTTTAGTTTAAGACAAACTATTGTCTCTAAATTCTAGGTATTATAATTCTTTATTTCAGAACTCCATGGGATAAGAAATCAATCTACTGTAGGTTTTCTGACGTTAATGGAGTCCTTACGCTATTGCAAGGTAAGGTAGATTAGAGTGCAGAAGTAATTTTGGCACAATTGAAAATTATTGCTTTTGTTTAAAGCTAACTTTTTTTAAGCACACAGCACCAATGAAATGCTGAATAATTACTTTATTAACTTCTGTCAGACCTGATCTAATAACTTTGTGGTGTTACCAATAAATCCAACCAGAAATCCAGACTGCGTTACATGGCAATCTTAACTTTTTGCTTTGGTAAAATTAAATCCATTCTTAAGAACACTTCATTTTTTTTTAAATGATTTAAGAACAGTGTAATCTGCAAAATCTCATTTAGATATCAACTTGTGTAAGACTTGCATTTAATTCAAAATACAAAAGCTGTTGAGGCAAAAATCATTCAAAAACTCAACCATTGGAAAATTCTGGAATTTCCAATTCTTAAAACACCACTTAAAAATTAAATTTTATACAGCAGTTTTTGTATTCATGTAAGGAATGTGATTTTTGTTGGATGGGCCAGCATTTGTTGCCCATCAGTAATTGACCTGGAGAACATGAAGGTGAAAGCTTAGTGCTTGGCCTCTGTCCACTCAAGCAAATATTGTCTCCAACCTGCAACTTGACAATAGTCCGGCTGCTGTTGTTTCTCATCTGTGGGCATTGCAGGTTGAGCAGTTTCCTGTTTGTCCTGTAGTTTAGTTCACACCAATAGAAATCTTCGCTGATATGTTGCAGCAAAGAGATGGAGAAGAGTGCTATTACAATGACACTGTATTGTTGACCTCAATTTGTATATTCTGGGTCTGTGCTGGATAAATGGGTGAAGATCTGGTTAAGCAGCAATTTACTTGCATTTCTAATCTGTATTTATTTCATACAAAGTAGACTCCACATTGACAAACCCAACACAGACTAGGTGACCATTTTGTGGAGCATCCCTGCTCTTTATTAACAATTATCTTGACCTTCCAGCTGCTCCCCTGTTTCAGTATACCATTTTGCCCTCATGATATTTCTGTCCTAGGCTTTCTGTAGTTTTCCACCAAAGCCCAGCATATGCTGGCAGGACAGCACCTCATTTTCCACTTAGGCACTTTATAGCCTTCAGGACTCCATGTTGATCTTACAACCTCAGACCGTGAGCACTGTCCTCCGTTTTTATTCATCGCAATACTTTTGTGCTGATTTTCTGTCAGCGAAGATGACCGTGTTTTCTACTTTAATACCTACCATTAACACTATTCTTTATCGATATACCATGTCTACTAGATTAGCAGAGCCTTTATCTTTGCTCTGGGCATGCTTGCCATCTGTTTGGTTTGCTGCTGTTCCCACTTTGTCAACTGCATAAAGTTTCCAACCCCCTTTTTGGTTTTGAAAAAGTCATATTGGATTTGAAACATTAATATTATTTGTTTCTTAACAGACATTGCCAGACTACCAGCACTTGTTCTGTAGCACTTTGATTTGAATAGAACTCCTTTTTCACCTAATCTGTTGCTTCTCAGGTTGAAGTATATGCTCTATGTATTGTTTCTGGGTTAGGCTGAACCAAAGGGTTATTACTCAAATTATCAAGAGTTTTATCCCATAGCATTGTTTCGAATGAATTTTGAAAAGGCATTTGTAATAGTGGTTCAAAATAGTGCTCCCTCTTGATTTTGGCCTGTATTCAAAAAGCTACCAATGGAGTGGCCCAGACCACTTTCTATAAATCTGGGGGGCTTTTTGTAATTTTCGAAAATCAAAGCAATTATTGTCCAGTGCCTGCAGATGGTTAAGAATGGGAGATGTTAATTTCCAACACCTAACAGCATATGCGAAAAGCTTGAAATCATCCAGGATTGGCTCCCTGTCCACCAAGTTAAACAATCAATATTTCCATCACCAAAAATAGTAGTGTATATCATCTACAAGACGACTTCTAATGTCATGGCCTCTGCCACCTAGAAGAAACTACTTTGTATGTTATTTATTTGGATGACATGAAGCTTAAATTTCTTGCCTGGTTAATGATCAGCAGAGGCACAGGAACATTCTCACATGCAAGTTCCCCTCCATGCCACACTCCATCCTGCCATTAATCTGTCCTCCCATTCTTTCACTGTCATTTTGTTAAGATCCTGGATCTCTCTTCCCAGCAGCAATGGGGATGTACTGAACTCCCATAGACTGCAGTGGTTCAAGAAAGTGACTTAATGCTTTCCTTTCCAGAACAATTAAGGATTGACAATAAGTACTGGCCTTGTCAGCAACGCCCACATCCCATGAATGAAGTAAAAAGAAAGGGATTGTCACTGACTACCCTCACTCTTATGTAGTTGATTTTACATGACCAAGTTGTGTTTGGAGAGTATGGTGAGAGAAGAGATTAAACACTGTTTTAGCATGTCTAGCCTCTTATCCCTTGTATTCAGAATTTAACTAGGAAGAAGAAATTAAGATAAAAACAGAAGAACAAGTACACTTAATACTTGCCCAGAGGATTTGAGACCAATGGTGATGGCTGAAAAGTCATTGCAAAATCCAACATAGCCCTCTTTGTCAGTTCTTTATGAACAGTCAGACTTGGATACTGTAACACTCAAGTGTTCTGACGACTCCTACTCAGAATATGAGGCCATGCATGGAACCAGGCAGGGAGCTAAAAAGAAAACAGTAATCATCAGATTGATTCTCCTGCTCATGTTTGTTTTGCAAAAGCCGGTACTATGCTATGTTCTTTTACTTTCTCATTGATGGGGCAGTTGGAATTACTCTGGCGTCTGTTTTCAGTTAGTGTTCGCCGGTTCTAACGGACACTGGATAATTTGAGATTGACTAGCACCTCTGAAGGTAAAAACAATGACTGCAGATGCTGGAAACCAGATTCTGGATTAGTGGTGCTGGAAGAGCACAGCAGTTCAGGCAGCATCCAAGGAGCAGCGAAATCGACGTTTCGGGCAAAAGCCCTTCATCAGGAATAAAGGCACCTCTGAATTTGTTTCATTTTGGAAAGCATTAGCTACGTGATCTCCTTCATAATACTTTGTGTATGTTATTTATTTGGATGACATTAAGCTTAAGTTACTTGCCTGGTTAATCTCAATTAACCTCTTGTAAAGACTAGTTGGTGTTGTAAATGGTGTGGTCATTGTTTCAACATGGGTGTGTTGGTGCATTTAAACTGTCTTTTTGAATTTGTATTTGAATTTGTGGACTTGCCTTCCAACTCTGAATTGCTTTATGGTCAAACTAATTTAATTCTAATGTCATTTTGTTCCGATGAAAGAGCATTATTTTAAATATTTTGTTGGGGCAATCTTTTGAGTATTGGTGTAGTTCAGATTTTAATCTGAAATAAGTCCTGCTGTATGAAAACTTTCTTTTTTGGCTTTATCGTCATTCTGTTTAATTCATAAGAGTGAAAGGTTCAACCCTAGCAGCCTGTGTCTGAAATTGAATTTCCATGCAAATGGCAAGATTCAACATCAGTATGCAAATAGCCTGGATTCTTCTGCTCTAATCTGAGTTTGTTGTGCTCTCCTAACAAGTTAGTGATAGATTCATCCATTGCTTTGACAGATGGGTATTCAATAAACAAATGCTGTTTGAACTCGATTGATATTTTCCCCTAAATCTGTCATTTGTCAGTTATTGACTAAGTGTTGGAGCTGATTTCCTAGAAAGCTAGGAGTAGGAATACTATTTTATGAGCTGTTACATTGTTTTGGAACTTTGGAAGGGAGAAAAAGATCAAAACAATGGCACTTTAAAAAGGAAGAAGAGACATAAAGACAGTGACCACATGGGAAGTGGATCAAATGGAGCACTCAACCTGCACACCTGTCTGACCCGGCAGTAACCTGCACAGCTAAGGGCCTTTGCTGTTTGGTTTCAAGAATGCTTTGGCAGTTTATAAATCATGAGGGGCAATGATAGGGAAGACTTTGGCTATTCACCCTGGGATAGGGGACTCTAAAATGAAAGGGTGTAGGTTTAAGGTGAGAGGGGAAAAACTTGCAAGGAATCTAAAAGGGCAACTTTTTCACGCAAAGGGTGGTGTGTGTATGAAATGAACTGCCAGAGGAATTGGTGTCAGACCAGTACATAACAACAACTAAAAGGCATCTGGACAGGTATATGAATCGGAAGGTTTTAGAGGTATATGGGCCAAATGCTAGCAAATGGGACTAGACTTATTTAGGATATCTGATCACAGATGAGTTTCTGTGCTGTACTGCTCTGACTCTCAGCAGGAGTAGGTAAAGACAGTAATGAGTATTATACAGCCATAAAAAGAGAGTAAACATGTGAAAAGTTTAAAAATTGTAATGCTAGTAAGAAATTGAGAAGTACTAGAGATTGAAGGGAGAAGCTGGAGAGGATGCCAGTTAGGATAATATCTCCACAGCTTTATTTCCGATGTAGCTGTTGATGAGCATTTGACTTACCATGTCACACCACAGCACCAATCCATCCACCCTGAAAAAAATAGTAAATGATATAACAAAAAAGAAAGCAGCTAACAAGAAAGCGGTTGAAGACAGGACAGATAAAGGGAAAAAACCAACCAGATGGCACAGACCAATAACTGCATTCTCAGACTTGTCATGTTCAATGATATGGGTGATCAATTAATTGCGTAAAGTTTGTTATGGTGGGATTAACAGCATACTTCTCTATCTTTGTCAGATGCAATTGTTCCTGCAGGTACTTGTTAAACATTTTACGTTTTAATGACTTCTGAACATTGGAAATGTTTTTCTGTTGAAAATTTGTTTGACAAGATTTAACTGTATAATAGAACTGACATTGCATTTATTGTCACATTCAACAATTGGGAATGGGCTCTGTTCTTGACGGTTGGTGTTGTTAACTTTTAACTATTTGCAGCCAATGTAAAGTGCCAGGTAACTTAAGCTGTAAAAAGGTTGAATATACAGCTGCTATATCTCAGTATAAGTCCTTTACAGCGTTTAATGGACTTTTGCATGCTTTTAACATTTTGTGATTCAATTTTAGGTTGGAGCATACCTGAAGTCTCCTAAATTTCCAGTTTGGATACTTGGCAGTGAAACGCATCTAACTGTATTCTTCGCAAAGGTAACTTTCACTGTTCTGAAATGCTGCTTTCCCTGAAGTCTCACATTTTACATGTCTTTCTTTTACAATTTTGCTTACCTGTGAATTAAATTGAATTTATTGTCATGTACCGAGGCACAGTGAAAAGCTTTGTCTTGCGAGCAATACAGGCAGATCACATAGTTAAGTAGCATAGATAAGTAAATAATAGGAAAGCAGTGACAAAAACACAAACACAGGTACAGGCGAATGTCAAAATTTTGAGAGTCCATCCAGTATTCTAACAACATTAGGGTAGAAACTGTTTTTGAAACTAGCTGGTGCGTGTGTTCAGGCTTTTGTACCTTCTCCCTGATAGTAGAGGTTGTAGAAAAACATTTCCGGGCGGGATGGATCTTTGAGAATGCTGGCGGCCTTTGCTTGACAGTAGACCTGGTAGATGGATTCTATAGATGGCAGGTTCGTCTTTGAATGCCCAGGCTGAGTTCACCACTCTCTAACTGTCTCGGATCTTGAATGGTACAGTTGCCATACCAGGTAGTGATACATCCAGACAGAATGCTATCGATCATTCACCTGTAAACGTTGGCAAGGGTATTCGCTGTCATGCCAAATTTCCTCAACTGCCTGAGGAAGAAGAGACATTGGGTTTTTCTAACCAGTGCATCCACATGATTCCAAGAAAGCTTGTAGTCTCTTTCGTCGCCATCTGAGATACGACCAACAATGGTGGTGTCATCAGCGAACTTGTAAATGGTGTTAGTCTGGTATTTGGCAATGCAGTCATGGGTATACAGCGAGTGCAGTAGGGGGCTGAGTGCGCACCCCTCGGGGGCTGCAATGTTGTGTGTTACTGAGGGTGAAATATTGTTCCCAGTCTTCACTGATTGTGGCCTCTGCGTCATGAAACTGAGCATCCATTTGCAGAGTGGGTCTTAGCCGAGATCACTAAGTTTATTAATCAGTCTCAAGGGGATAAGTGTTGAAGGCTGAACTGTAGTCAATGAGTAGGATTTTTACGTAGCTGTTCTTGGTGTCAAGATGTTCTGGGGAGAAGTGAAGGGCAAGCGATATGGCATCTGTTGGTCCGATAGGCAAATTGGAGTGGGTCAAGAGTAGTGGGGAGGCTGGAGTAGATTAATGCCATGACCAGCCTTTCAAAACACTTCATGACCAATGAAGTTAGGGCTACTGGGCCTTCTTAGGCACAGGGATGATGTTGGCCCTCTTGAAACAGGCAGGGACAGTGGCATGCTGCAGGGAGAAGTTGAAGATGCCCAAGAAGACTTCTGCCAGTTGATCTGCACGTGCTCTGAGTGCACGGCCTGGTACTCCATCTAGTCCCATCACTTTCCTTGGATTCACACAAAGGAAAACTGATCTGACCTCTGATGCAGTGACTGTTGGGATATGTTTGTCAGTACTTGTCAGAATAGGTGTTACCTCTCTGCCGCAAGTCTGCTCAAAGCAAGCACAGAATGCGTTGAGATGGTGTGGGAGGGATGTTCATCGTCTGCTATGTTGCACTATCTCTTTTTAGAACCTGTGATGTAATTCAGTTCTTGCCATAGTCACCAGGTGTCTGTCTGGGTCTCTAGTTTGCATCGGTATTGGTCCTTGTCTGTCTTAATGGCTCTGTGAAGGTCATACTTGGATTCCTTATATTTGAGTGGGTCTCGTGACCTCAAGGCCTCATGCCTGGTTTTAGCAGGTTCTGTATGTCCTGATTCATCCAGGGTTTCCTGTTGGAAACACCCGGATTGACTTCCTCGGTGTGCAGTCCTCCACACACTTGCTGATAGAGTCTGTGACGGTGGTAGCGTATTCATCCAAGGTACCAGCGGACTGTTTGAACTTGGCCCAATCAGCCTATTCCAGACAGCACTGCAGTTGATCCTCTGCCTTCTCCAACCAGCACTGGACCTGTATCCGCTGTGCAAAGTAGGTGTACCTTTTTCACACACTGCAAACCTTATCTTTGTCTCCGAACAGTTTTAAAGATAAAAATAATAATGAACTTTATTTCTGGAACAGAAAATGCATGCTCCACAAGTGTCTCATACTGTGCATGTGAAGTGTGTGCATGGATTGTTGTTTGCAAACTTCATCATTTAGAAGGTTTTGAGGAATGTAACAACTGTAAATGGTTGGACTTTACTAGCTCATTTTTGAATTAAAGGGAAACAACTCCTTTGAAAAATTATACTCCAAATACTTTGAGCACAGATTTATTGTTTTCTGGATGCATTATCTGTAATAAAACATTTACAACAGTGGATGTTGGGAAGGAAGTATGAATAGCTAAGCAAGTTATTTTTGTAGTTTATTTTCTCATTTCTCTGAAAAGAACAAACATTGAAGTACGCCATCTTGGGAACATCAACGTAAGCAGAAACTGGGATTTTTCTTTTCAGAAGCATTTCCATTTTTTATCTTTTATTGGACATGGCTGATATGATTGTACTGAATTACCATCACTTCTTTAGAGAAGGTATTGATGATCTACCATTCTGAATTGTTGCTTCCCAATGTCATTTGATAAGAAATTTCAGGATTCTAATCCACCAGTGACAAATTAGTATGTGTCCAAGTGTCATGAAGTTGTAGGTGTGTACTTTACCTTTCAGAGAGTTTGCAGGCAAGTGTCATGTGACTCGCTCGCAGTCAGTGTGTGCTGGAAAATTGAAAGCTATAACATTGTTGTAACCTAGATACCTCAATTGTTTTCACAGCAGTTTGAATTTAGCCAATCAGTTTAAATTATGCCCTAAGATAATAAAACCCAATTGAATTTGAATTTTACTGTTTCGACAACATTGAATCAATTAGACAATTCGATGTATGGTGTATAAAAAGCAGACATTTTGGACAGTTAGCCAGAAAGACCACCATCTGTCATTTGAAAGACTGCTATTCACCACACTCTGTCAAAGGTACCTTTTTTGTGTGAAGCATCTTTGCAGCGGAAGACTGAAGACGATCCAGGGAGATCTACAAATTGAGGATGATCAAACAACCAGCCGTTGTCTGGTTTTGAAAATGGAATTGCTGTAAATTCAATAGGGGCTTTATTGGATCAGTTCATTGTCATAGAGTGGCAGATAGATAATAGATCTTTGAGAAAGGAGGCTTGTGTTGTAAATAGTTGTTTAATGTTCATTTTAAAGTTAAAAGAATAAATTTTTTTTCCTTAAGTAGTGGAACTTTGGTGGTTCTCTGTCATTCATACATTAACAGATTGAGGCAAGGTGAACTTTTGTGTGTTTGGTTTAATTAGCAGAAGGGTTTACTGCCGTGTCAGAATACCAAGTCAGAATGATGCATGACTTGGGAGGGAAACTTGCACAGCTGGTTTCTGAAATATTGCTCCTGTTGTTCATTTTGTAGGTTGCAATCATTGGGCTGTGCAGGGCTGTTAGGGACAAAAAAAATTATGATCTCCGAGAGTAGGTTTTATTCTTTGAAATTTGAAAAGCTAGGTATTTGCTAAAAGAATGAAGCAAAAACTAAAGAACTGTGTATAGGACAAAATCAAAGCACGTGTATATTAATAATTGCATTCTATCTTACATAGTCATTCAGCCATGTTAGCAGAGAAAGACTATTTAAGCTGAACAAACTTCATTGTTCACTGAAATTGTTCAATGTGATTTCTTTCCGCAACAGATAAGGGAGTAAGGTCAGCTATGACAGGGCAACATTGGAATCCTTTGTGACTCTCAGTAGAGCCAAACAGGGCTGTGTTCTAGTGCTAACATTCTTCTCTTCACTGCCATATGATTAAAATGGACATCCTTTGGAGATGAACAGCAGTAAATTTCCGTGGTAGATAGAAGGGGCGGCATTTGATGGTGAGGAATTCAAGGTTTGGGGAACAATGGCTTCCCAGAGTTGCAATGATTGTGCACCACAAGTTGCTTTAAAAAGCAAACCCCTCCACCCTTTGTCTTACCTGAGGATGCTGTGCAATCCATACGATGGATAGAAAAACCATCAGCCTGAAGTGCACAGCCAGGAATGGATGTGTTGAGCCAGGTTTCTGTGAAGCAGTGTGTGCAGCAGTCCCGCAGTTCACGCTGGAAGCTGAGCCATGATCCGAGTTCATCCACCTTGTTCTCCAGAGATTGTTCTCCAGAATTCCTGAAGAAGGGCTTTTGCCCGAAACGTCGATTCTTCTGTTCCTTGGATGCTGCCTGACCTGCTGCGCTTTTCTAGCAACACATTTTCAGCTCTGATCTCCAGCATCTGCAGTCCTCACTTTCTCCTCCAGAGATTATACATTTGCTCGGAGTAAGCTAGAAGTGGGGCGGGGTGGGAAATCTTGAAACCGCATAGTCTCAGTCTTATTAGCAGGCGGGCATGCTTACCCCACTTCCTCGCAGGTTTCTTACATTTGAGTGGAATGGTGGAGTGGATTGTGGCTGCTTCCAGTTAAGTGATCCTACCTGTGGAGCAGGTAGATTGCAGTTTAATGTATTTTTGCAAGGGTCTGCTTAGGATCCAGTGTAGCAGATACTTGACTGTAGTTATTTTACCGGAGGGAGTATGCTTATGGCCCAATAGAGAAGTTCCTGGTTTCTGTTGCTGCCAATTTGTTGCTTCAGGTCCAGCCACGTTTTTTTGCAGAGGTGTTTGAGCTGCTCTCTAAGGTATGTTCTGATAGATTTCATGTCAGGCAGGCTCTTCTGGGGTCGGGAGCGTTTCGTGTCAGTTCTCCTTCCTGGGGTGGGTTTCTCGGGTGCCTCCATTTTCCGGCAGGCCCCAAACCTGGGGCTCACATAAGCTGCCTCCAGCTGGCCTGGTCTCCTTCCAGGGTGGTCGGATGGGTCGTAGGCACCAGATAGTCTGCTGCCTTCATCCAGTAAGCTGGCTTTGAGGATCGGAGGAGCTTCAAACTTGACTTTAGATAAAACAGTTATTAGTAATGTTTAAAAGTATGCTACTAAGTTTAAAGAGTGTAGAATGATTGTAGGAAATAGGAAACTTCAATCTGGACACAGGAGCTCGCAATGAGTCGAGCGTAGCCAGCACCATCTTGTTAGACGCCAGATATGACCTGTTTCCTCCCAGTTTCCAATGCATCTTTAAATATGAAGCCTTCTTCAGAAATGCCCAAAATTGAAAGTAAGACTGAAAAAGTTATTCTCTAAGCTATGGGTATTTCCTTTAAGCTTAAAAAAAGTTCAGAAATATCTAACAGAATTCTTGAGGCACAATTGTTTACCTTGCTAAAAAGAAACATGTCATGATTACAGAAACATTTCAGTTAATTATTAATTCCTTCGGACATACAGAAAAACCCATATGTCACAATTTCAAAATCTATAAACATAATACTATGTAGAATAGATACATGGATAAATCTCACCGTGTTCGTCACACCAGTAACTTGGCTCAAATGAGTTTACAGGGAGCTCCTGATTGCTTGTCTGCTGTTCTGGGTGCTCATTGATACACGAGTTCTTAATCATTCTCAAGTGCCCTCTGAAATTGCACAGAAAGCTGCAAGCAGAACCTAGAGTCCATGGATGGCACCTTCCAACCTGTGAACATTCCCAATATTTTTTGGGGTATACCTACACCAAAACATTCAAGATGGCAGCTCACCTCGACCTTCTCAAGGGCATTTCGAATTTCCATTTCACTGCTATTAAAACAATTAAGTTAAAGTATAAAGTATTTGCAATGTAAAGACATGATTTTGTCTGCAAAATGTGTAGTGGTTGCTCTGACTGTTGCTGTCATGGATAGACGCACTTACAACAGGTAGTGGTCAATGTGGAGTAGCAGTGATTCATCAGTCATATTGGTGTAATACTTGATAATCAATAGAAAATTTTCCGATGCACGACAAAAGCAGAAATTGCTAGAGAAGCTCAGACCTAGATCTGTGGAGAGAAAGCAGAGTTAACGTTTCAAGTCCAATGAACCTTCAGAACTTGAGATTCCTTGTCCATGTTTGAGCTGACGCCAAGGCATTACATGCAGTCTTGTGATATCATTGAGGACTCTCAGTGCAGCAACTCCTTGCCTGTACACCATTGGTAGGTCTGTCCTGTAGGTGTGTCAAGGCATACCCAGGCATGGTGACAGTTGTGCCTTGTAAATTTTTGGTAAGGTATTATTTAGAGTATGATTACATCAGGCTGTTACTTGACTAGTCTGTGGATCAGGCGAAAGTGAATAATGCAGATGCTGGAGATGAGAGTCGAGAGTGTGGTGTTGGAAAAGCACAGCTGGTCAGGCAGCATCCGAGGAGCAGGAAAATTGACATTTCGGGCATTACTGATCAAGGGCTTTTGCCCGGAACGTCGAATTTCCTGCTGCTCGGATGCTGCCTGATCTACTGTACTTTTCCAGTACCCCACTCTAGTATGTGGATCAGTTCTCCCAATTTTGGCACATGCCCAGGTATTTGTAATGAAGACATCACATGGTCTAAAGGATATGTTTTACCTTTTGTATTGTAGTTTCTGGTGCCTAGATTGATGTCAGGTGGTCTGTCCAACTTCTTTTAGAATTTGTACTGATTTATTTTTTCATTCATGGAATGTGGACTGCGCCAGCATTTATTACCCATCTGTAAATGCCCTTGAGAAGGTAGAGGTGAGCTGCCATCTTGAACGTTTTGGTGTAGGTATACCCCAAATAATATTGGGAATGTTCACAGGTTGGACGGTGCCATCCATGGACTCTTGAGGTTCTGCTTGCAACTTTCTGTGCAATTTCAGAGGGCACTTGAGAGTCAGCACATTTCTGGGGTTCTGGAACATGACAAATCCTAAAGGCTATAAGTAAACCAGATGGATTTTTGCTATCAACTGTAATTATGTGTTCATGTTTAAAATGACTTTTTAGTTACAGATTTTGAATTCACTATCTGCCATGATGGGAATCTAATCCATTACTGTGAATGTTACCCTAGAGTACTGGATTACTAGACCAATGGCATTACCATTATGCTATGTCTTATCAGACTCACTGACAGAGTAAGATTGAATTCAATCGTTTTTCTGATCCATTTAGAAAACAAAAGGAAGCTGATATACTTAGGTGTAACCATTTTGAAACTTACAGTATCTTTTGGGGAAAGAAACCCACTGATTTGGCTAATTTGGACAATGTGATTCCAATCCCCACCAGCGTGATGCACACTTACACCTGAATTCACCCAACAAGCCAACTAAGTATATTAAACTCCAGGTGATAACAGCCTGCCACCAAACATAGGGCAACCAAAGATGGGGAGTAAATGCAAATGAGAGGGTTTTAAGTGGTGTCCACATCCTAAGGATGAAACAGTAAAATTTGGGGTTATATGCTGTCGTGACCAAACAGGGTGAAGAGAAATGCCCAAGAAAACTGTATTGTCTTCTCTATTCATGTTTAACTTGTTTCTTTTAAAAATTGACAACCTTGCCAGAATCCTAAAATGGCTGACATTGATCACATGATCTTTTTAAAATGTTCTGAATCCCTGCATTGTATGAACATTCCAGCTAAATCTAAAAGGTCCAGGTTTGGTGATGGAGCTGTCTACTTCCAACCAGCTCTGAAACAAAACAAGACATTAAGACTTATTATGATCAAATGGATAATGCTTTTACAGTTACCTCATCACCTCTCAAAAAAACTGATGTGTTAAATATATCAAACTTAGCTTAATAACCTTGCAATTAGCCCACATAAGTCCTGAAGTATGTATCTTTCTAATGTAATCAGAATTTGAGCTTGTAAAATTGTGTAAGCATACAATTCCTATACCTACCTTTGAGAAAGTCGTCCTGGATTCAAGTCCCACCTATACCAGAGATGTGTCATAACTTCTCTGGATGGGTTGATTAAAATTATATACAATTCTGGGATTTGAAATCAGTTGCTGCTGACCTCCATAGGGAGTGCAAGACTCCAGGTTGAGTTGGCTGCCTGCCTTTGGCCCTCCATCTGTCTTCAGTTCCTGGCTGGAAAGGAGCCTTTTAAGAAGGAAAAGCTACTGGACTGAGTTCACTAGGGAAGCAATAATTGGACATTGATCTCTGGGAAGTTCTAACTCACATTAACATTTTTTAAACTCTGGTTTTACCAAAACTGATGATTTATAACTTATCTCCTTTCCTGTTCTTAATTTCTTAATAAACAATATTTCATCTTTAATTTGTTAGCTGTATATTTATTTCAAATATTTGGATCTCAATACCCAGGCTTTATGGAACATTGTTTGCCTGACTTCAGTAAGGAATGGGGAGAAAAAGGGAAACAAACAATACCTTGCTGTCTCAGGCTTAAAATGTGGAAAAGCAATCATAATTTACCTTTTGCCTCTGAGTGTGTAATAAATTCTGGATGGTTTTGCTGAATGGATTCAATTTCTTGCTTAGAGTTCTAATGGAACCCAATTTGAATATGACACATATTTTCTAAATGTTTTGTGGCTAAATTAGGGTTTCAGAAAGTTTTGAAATATGTGGTTAAGATTTCCTTTTCAGTCCAGTTGATGTGACCTGTGTTTTTGGTGCCGATCCTATTGTCAAAGAGTAATATATATACTAAGCATTTATACCCACCTGTGAGTAATGATGGCTAATTGATAAACTAACTGAAGGAGGAGAGTCCACACACTTTCCTATCTCCCGTGTTGGGGAAGCCCAACAATTAGAAGCAAAAATCAAGGCTGCAGAGTTTGCAACCATCAACAGTCAGAAATGCCAAGTAGGCGATCTATCTCGACTTCCCCAGCAGAGTGGATGCCTGACTTCAGTTAATTCAATTTATTTCACAAAATGGAAGTATTGAGGGAAGGCACTGCATACCACAAAGACTTTAGACCCTGGCAAAATTCCAGCAAAGGTACTGAACATGCTCCAGAATGAGCCCTGCACCCTAGTGAAGTTGTTCTAATACAGCTCTAATGGAAAATGGTTCGTCTTGTCCACAAAAAGCAGGACAAATCTCACCCAGACAGTTACCTACCTATCTGCCTAATCTAGATTATCACCTAAGTGAAGGAAAGGGTTGTCAGTAGCATAGTCAAGCAGTCATTTGTGTTCCAGCAGAGCCTGTATGCTCCTGACCTCATCACAGCTTTGATCTAAACATGGGCAAAAAAGCTAAACTTCAGAGGTGAGGTGAGATTAACTGCCCTTTACATCAAGGCAGCGTTTGACAGAGTATGGCATCAAGGACCCCAAATAAAACTGGAATCACTGCTAATCAAGGGAAAAATTCTGTACTAGTTGAAGTCATGCCTTATGCAAAGAATGATACTTGTGGTTGTTGCAGCTTCCCATCTGAGCCCCAAGCTATCACTGCAGAAGTTCCTCATGATAGTGACTTGATGCCCAATCATCTGCAACTGCTTCATCGCTGTGTCTCCCACTATCATTACACCAAAAGTAGGAATGTGCATCAAAGATTAGCATTTGTAATTCTTCAGGTACTGAAACATCCTTTTCCTTACACAGCAAGACCTAAACAACATTCAGGCTTGCCCTGGCAAGTAGCCAGTGAAGCCCATAATGCACAATGGCCAAGAAATAACTGTCTCCAACATTGGCAAATCTAATCATCTCCTTTTGACATTCAATACATTACTATTACTAAATTCCAATGGCAAATCACTGATGTTGATAAATGACCTGAAACAGAACTCGACCAATCTGACTCAGTTTAGCACTGTTGCCTCACAGCGCCAGGAACCCGGGTTTAATTCCAGCCTCAGGCGACTATGGAATTTACACATTCTCCTAGTGTCTGCATGGATTTTTTCTGGCTGCTCCAGTTTCCTCCCACAATCCAAAGATTGCCTTCACTCAATACTTATATTATTGGGGCGGCACGGTGGCACAGTGGTTAGCACTGCTGCCTCACAGCACCAGAGACCCGGGTTCAACTCCCGCCTCAGGCGACTGACTGTGTGGAGTTTGCACATTCTCCCTGTGTCTGCGTGGGTTTCCTCCGGGTACTCCGGTTTCCTCCCACAGTCCAAAGATGTGCAGGTTAGGTGAATTGGCCAATGCTCAATTGCCCGTAGTTTTAGTTGAAGAGGTAAATGTAGGGGAATGGGTCTGGGTGGATTGCGCTTCGGTGGATCGGTGTGGACTTGTTGGGCCGAAGGGCCTGTTTCCACACTGTAATCTAATCTAATCTAAAAGGTGAAATAAATTGAATTAACTGCAGGTTGGGTGAATTGGCCATGCTAAATTGCCCATAGTGTACAGGGATGTGTAGGATAGGTGCATTAGTCAGGGATAAATGTATAATAATAGGGTAGGGAAATGGGTTTGGGTGGGATACACTTCAAAGGTTTGGTATGGACTTTTGGGTCGAAGGGCCTGTTTCCATACTGAAGGGATTTTATGATAACTGTGGCTACAAGAGCAAGTAAGAGGCTAGGAATTCTGCAGTGATTAATGTCCCTCCTTACTCCTCAAAATCATGCAATATTCAAGTCAGTCAGGTAATGGAATATTCTCCACTTGCCTGGATACTTCACAGTTACAATAACTCTGAAGAAGCTCAACACCATTCAGGCCAAAGTAGCCCATTTGATTGGCAAGCCATTCATAATTTTCAACATTTATTTCCTCCAACACTGACACAGTGGTGTGTGTGGTCTTCAGATGCAGTACAACATCTTAACCAGTCCTCCTTCAATAATAACTTTTAAACATTCAGCCTGTGCTGCCTAGAAGGACAAGGGCAGCAGATACATGAGAACATCACCTGCATATTCCCCTCCAACCCACCTAACATCCTGCCTTGGAATAGTACTGCATTTCTTTGTCACTTAATCAAAACTCTGCAATGCCTTTGTAGTATTGTGGATGTATATATCCCCCGTTGACTGTAGCTGTTCAACAAGGCAGCTCACCACCAACCTTTCAAGGACAGATAAGGATGGGTAATAAATACTGGCTTAGCTAGTGATGTCTATATTGTGAGAATATTAATTACTGAGAAAAATAAGAATGGACTTACTTGTGGCACATGTCTTTTTTGAAAAATATATACTATGTGATTAAACTACAGTTGTATCTTGGAGAATGAAAAATGAATATTCCATTGTCTATGCAGTATTTGTATAAGAAGTGTCCAAATTTGAAAGTTAAGTTTATTTCTGAAAGATTGCTTGCAGTAAAAGTGGTTTTTCAATGGACAATCTATTACCTAATCTGAACATGTTAAATGGTCAGAGTCTAATCTCAATAGTTTCTGAAAGAAGACATTGAATCAATTGTAATATCACCAATTTTTATGCATATTGCTATTGTAAATTATTATTAAATTATAACAGTTTAGGTTAGAAACACATAATCTAAGTCACCATGAACTGAACAAACTAGTGACATTTTGGACTAGTCTCCAGTATGTCTAAAGTGCCCAATAGCCTTTTGTTATTATAAGGCAAAGACATGCTGTCACAGCTGTTCCATCAGATAAAATTAATGACAGTGCTGACAGAGATGAAACCAATCTGTAGTATCAAGTTTCTCTCTCCACAATTGCATTGAGTAATCTCCTCAAGTAGGCGTTTGATGTTGGTGAGAATTAATGATATTTACATCCCTACCTTGTCACTGCTGATGGTTAAAGGTTCTTTCTCCTCTAAAGAAGTCTCACCTTTGACCTCAATGGGATTGCACTGGATTGATTTTAAGGTAATGCCAGTTGGAGAAACACACCAGAGGCCAGCACATTTGTAAGGCAGCTTTCTGCATCAATTCATTGCTGTCTGCCATAAGTTAATAATTTTACAGCAAGAAGATTTTCTGAGAATGTTGGTTACTGGGAATAAAAATAAGAATGGATTTACATGTGGCAGATGCTTTCTGTTTTACTTTTGTCTAATAAAGCATTCTATTAGGGGTAGTCTGTAGATTTTATTCTTATTAATGGTATGGAGCACTCCAACTACGATGGTTTATTTTAACCCAACAATGAACCTATTATTTTTGACAGTTGTAGTGCATACAAATTAGTGAAATATGTTTCCGTTCCTGAGCAATAAATGGATTTTTTAATACTGCTTTCATTTTTAACCTCAATTACTGAGCCACATTTAACTCTTCAGGTTTTTGTCAAATACAAGTCAGTGTGTGTTATGACCAATAGCATCTAGTTGTTTATTGCTTCTAGTCTCTTTCAAGAAGTCCTTTGTCTAAATTAACTCAAGCGCCCAAGTAATTAGTTTGTAATTGTCAATTTTAGAAAAACTCATTTTCTAAAACAGATTTAAAGAGGAAATTTAGCACCTTCGTAATTTTCCGTTACAAGTAAGAGCATCAAAAAAAAGCTAAACAAATGCATTGAGGTTTGTGCTGTCTACTTAAAAACAGTACTGCTACTGCTTTAAGCACTGAAACTGTAATTATTTCATGTTCCTTCCTTGATCAATTCCTGGGCAATATAAAGTGATTGGTATTTACCAAGATGACCTGTCCGGTCCAGTTGCACAACCAGTCTCCAATCAAGTATGAAATACCTTCCATTTAAGGCAGACTGTTCATAGGACAAACCAAGAATTTTTTTGTGGTATGCTTTTTGGAATCCTACTTCTGAAGTTCTTTCGTGGGATGTGAGTATCACTGCAAGATTCATTTAGTGTCCACCCTTAAACGGTTTGAGATTGTGGCCATCAGCCAAATTCTGGAAGCACTACTGTCCGTGTTGTGTTGGAACATGCATATGATTGAGAATATTCTATGATCATATGAGGTTCAAAGTCAGAATGATATTGGGAGATCTTGCAGGTGGTGGTCTTCCACGTGCCAGCTGCTGGTGATGTTCTAAATAGTGGAGGTTTGGAATATGCTGCCAAAGGTCGCTTGTCAATTTGTTATAGTGCATCTTATAGATTGTATGTACTGTTGCCACTGTGCACCAGAGGTGGATATAATGAGTATTAAACATGGTAGAAGGGAGTGCCGATTAAGCATACTGCACTAATTGGACGGTGCTAGGGCTGCACTCATCCAGTCCTGTGGAGTGTACTCCTTCACTCTCCTGATTTGTGCAATGTGAATGGTGGACCAGCTTTGGGAATTGAATGGGGTGTTACCCACTACAGAAGGTCTAGCTTCTGACCAGCACTCATAGCAGCTGTAGGATTATGGCTGGTCTATTTGAGTTTCTGGTCTGTTAATACTGGGTGATTCTGCAGGAATAATGCCATTAGATGTCAAGAAATGGTGGTTTGATTCATTCTTGTTAGCCAAGGTCAATGTCTGGTATTTGTGGCATAAATGCACTTGTAAAATCTAATTTGAATGCTGTCTGGTTCTCGCTGCATACACAGACTGCCTCAGTATCTGAGGAATCCACAAAAGGTGCTGAGCATATTTTTATTTAAAATATTACATTTATTTGTGTTTGAAGAGATTTGCTTATTTTACTTTGATCATCTGTCTTTAGTAATTGTTCCTCAGTAAGCTTACTGGAATGATTCTCACTGACATTTTGCATTCAGCAGAGGCTATAACTAGTCCAAATAACTTTCCTGGCTCTCAACAGATTTCCAAAAATTCTTGGCTAATTTTAAGAAAAGTATCTGCTGTAAATAGTAAGTCATTTTAATTTTAGATAATAACCTTGGCTTTCAGTGTTTTTCCTTTCTCTGCTGTACAGAAATTCCAGAGAGGGAATGCAATCTGAACTCTGCATCAGTGTGCAACATTTAGAAATCTAGCTTGTTGGAGAAAGTAAATTAGCTATTAATTTCAGCAATGAAATATTCGGCTTGAAATATTCATCTGGAGTTATCTTTAAAAAAAAAATACAGGAAGTTTTCCTACTTATGCCTGATTATAAATCAGGTTGTTTAGTCTTCATGAAGACGCTAAAATTGTGTTTGGGGAAAAGAAATTGCAGTTTTATAGTGACCATTTTATTTCTGAACTCAGTAGGACCAAATAAGGTAGTAAGTTCAAAAGGAATAATGTATCAAGTCAGTATTTAATTTCCTTCAAAGGAATAAGGTAGTTCTTCAATAATAAGAAACAAATCTATTTATGTATAATTGCTTGAGTCTACACATTTGCAGTAAGGGATATTTGTGTTTGTGTCATATACATTTGCAATTGACCTTAATGACTTGATCCATCCAATCTAAATCCGCTATCCAGCTCTTGATGCATCACCTTGTAGGTTACTGCAGCTGAAATGCATATCCCACGTTTTCTTTATTCGCTCATGGGTGGTTGTCAGAAGCTAGGTCCATCCCTAATTGCTCAGGGGTCAGCCTCATTGCTGAGAGTCTGAAGTCACCTGTGGGCCAGGCCAGGCAGATGGCAGATTAGTGAACCGGAAGAATGTCTACAGCCATTGATGGTCATAATATGGTGATAATTAGCCTATCCTTTTTTTTAATTCCAGAAGTTTGTTGAATTCCTATTTCATCATCTGCCATGGCCCTAAACCTTAGTCTGGGATATAACCACTTTGTCAGTGACTCAATTAAATGTTATGTGAGTCTAACAATCTCTGTCTCTGTATACCATTTGATGAAGAGAGTTCCAACCACCACCACTCTCTGAGAGAATAAATCTCCCCCTCCAATCAACTCAAAATTGCCTATTTCATTCTATATCCAGACCCTACTGACTGTGTGACCTCAGCCAAGGATGATGGGGTCCTTCCATCCACACCAGTTAGTTTTCTCCTCCAGCCAGCTCCATTCCAAAAAGTCACTAGCCCACCCAATCCTTCCACGTAAATAGAATGCTTCAATCCATGAAAAAATACTCTCAAATCTTTTGTGTACCCTCACCGTGCGATCACACCTGCAGGGACAGTGATCACAACTGCGAGATTATTTCAGCTGTAGTTTAATCTTGGATTCCGTTTCGGATGCAACTTGCCACTTTGTCTTGAATCCCATTAACTTTTAAATTTTCATGATCGATCTGCCTTGTGGAACCTTATCAACCTTGTTAAAATCCATGCTACTTCAAATACGCCACTCTCATTGACCCACCTTAAACTTTCTCAAAACTTTCAATCATGTTAGTAAAATACAACCTTTCTTTAACAGGTCCGGGTTGTGACACTCAGTTGACTGGACAACTGGTTTGTGATGCAGAACGATCCCAACAGCATGGGTTCAATTTCTGGACTGCCTAATATCACTCCTCCCAGGCATGTCTCTCTAATGCAGCTCTGTGGTAGTCTGGGACTATGGCAACTTTGCCCGTTTAGTAATCCGAGACTCTAGGTTGGTGGACTGATTATGGATTTGAATCCCACCACTGCAGATGGTGAAATTTGAATTCAGTAAAATCAGATGTTTAAAAAAAGCTAATTTAGTAACAAACATAGTGATTATTATAAAAACCCACCTGATTCACAAATATCCTTTTGTGAAGGAAATCTGCCATCCTTACCTGGTCTAACCTACATGTGCTACCAATGGTTTAACTTAGCGAACCACTTAATTGTGTAAAACTGCTACAAAGTCTAAATCATAAAATCCCTACAGTGTGGAAACAGGCCCTTCGGCCCAACAAGTCCACACCGGACCTCCGAAAAGTAACCCACACAGACCCATTTCCCGACCCTATTATTCTACTTTCCCTTGACTAATGCACCTAACCTACACATCCTTGAAAACTATGGGCAATTTAGCATGATCAATTCACCTAAGCTGCATATCTTTGGACTGTGGAAGGAAGCAGGAGCACCCGGAGGAAACCCATGCAGGCGCAGGAAGAATGTGCAAACTCCATACAGACAGTCACCCAAGGCTGGAATCAAAGCCGTGTCCCTGGCGCTGTGAGGCAGCAGTGTGCTAACCACTGAGCCACTGTAAATGAAATAATAATTCAGAGCCTAGCTGCTGAAAAATACAGAATCTAGGATTTTGTGCCAAAATGAAGGGAGCTGTCCTGTGGACCAGTCAAACAGCAGCCTGTCGTAATGTAAAAATCTTCGTTAATAATACTACTGGACGAATTGAAACTAAATCTTTCTTCTTAGTTTGTAGCTTTCATTTTGTTTGGTTAGTTAACATTATGGTTGGTAACTGAGACATATTCATGTGATACTATAGATTTTTTTTAATAGCAGAACAGAAATTTATGATACAAAAGGAAGAAATGAGCGCGCTCTCTCAGCATAGAAGATAGTTAGCATGATCTAATAGATACACCAAAACAAACATTCAAAGTTTTCCTCTTCCCATGTTACAAATGCTAAAGTCTAGAGAAATTGCATCTATCTCAACTTAACTGCCTTCTGATAGTTTCCTTATTATGGACTGTAAAGGTAATTTGATAAGTCCTTTCTAAAAGCTCCCAAATCTGAGAGACCGGTTCTAGTAACTGACCTGAAAGTTTCAACTGATAATGATGGTAGAGGACGTTTACCGTGCCATCCGTCAGCACTTGCAAAGAAATGACCTGTTCAGTGATGCTCGGTTTAGTTTTGACAGGGCCACTCAGATCCTACCTCATTACAGTTGTGGTTCGGACATGGTTGAAAGAGCTGAACTTAAGATGCAAGGTAAGAGTGAACAAGCTTAGCATCAAGGCAGCATTTGGCTGAGCATGGCATCAAGGAGCCGTAGCAAAATCAGTCGTTGAGATTTGGGAAAAAACTTGTTAGTGTCGTACCCTGCCATTGAGAAATGGTTCTGGTTGATGGAAGTCAATCATCTCAGCTCCAGGATTTCACAGCAGAAGCTTCTCAAGGTTGTGTTCTTGATACCACCATCCTCAGCTGCTTCGTCAATGACTTCTATCTGTTGTAAAATCAGAAGTCGACATGTTTGTTGATGGTAGCAGAGTGTTCGTTAGGAGTCATGCCACCTCATATACTAAAGTAGTCTGGACCGAAATGAGGTGACACCTAGGCTTCAGTTGCCAAGTAGCAAGTAATATTTGTAATACACTTATGCCAGGCAATGGCCATCTCAAACAAAAGAGAGTCTAGCTATCATCCCTTGACATTCAATGACCTTATCATTGCTGAGTTTCCCCATTATCAATATCCTGGGTTTATACCAGCTGTCTGAACACTTTGGCTTCCTGTCTTCCCAATGCCTGTCTGCCATCTACAAGGCCTGGGTCAGTCAAACAATATTTTCCACTTACCTGCGACAGCGCTTGAAGCATGACACTGCCCAAGGCACCCCATCTACACCCTCTCTATTTCCAAGGGATCATTTTTAACCCACTTACCTCATTGTCAGAAGCTCACTCAGCCCAATGGACGGGTGGTTCTCGACGGGAAAAAGTTTTGATCAGTGATGTGAAGCTGGGATGAGCATTATTACTTCAAAATCCACATTTAAGTTGTGTGGAAAATGTGTCTGCATTATGGTGGTGGCCAGTTGCTCAGTTCAGCTTGGTGGAAGGTTTTCTAAAAAAGGCAGTTTTAGCATTTGCAAAAAACCTGATGCCAAAAGGAAGTTGAAATTTAGGGATTGGGTTTGGATTGTTCATTACCTTCACCACTGACCTATCAGGGCTCCTTCAACAGCACCAAACTTTACCACCTGGAAAAACAAGAGCCATAGATAAATGTCACCACCGTTTACAGTTCCCTTCAAAGCCCCACACCATCTTCACTTGGAATTCTATCACAGTTTTTATTTAAACTGTCACTGTCAGAATCCTGGAACTTCTGTATATCCTCCATGACATAGACCTACCTTCATTTTGGCACCCAAGTGCAATAGATTCCTGATGGAAGGGCTTTTGCCCAAAACGTCGATTTTCCTGCTCGGATGCTGCCTGACCTGTGCTTTTCCAGCAAGACTCTAATCTGGACTCTGGTTTCCAGAATCTACAGCCCTCACTTTTGCCTACCCAAGTGCAATATATTTGCTTGCTTTTCATTCTTGATGTTTACAAGAAATTCTGGTCACTGTTATTACCTTATTTTGTGGGATCTAATTTGGACTGTGTGATATACAGCCCAAGTGAGAGAGAATTGCTCTGGCAACAATTAAACTTGAATAGAGTTAGTCATTCTAGAAACCAATATGTATTCTGTTTTTAGATGTTCTGGATGAAATATGTTTTTATTGAAATTATAATTGAGAGTTTGTTCAGCATGCCAGAAAAATCCTGAAATAACATTTTTATAAAGGTTGTATTTTTTTTAAAGAAAAGTTTTAAATGGCAGATTGGGTTCAAGTAAGTTGGCAGTTGCATGCTTCTGTCTCTAGAACATGCTGTACTAAACAGCATGTTTTACGTGATCAGTCATAGTGTTGCTGTATTGCATTCTGAGTTTGAAGTCCATGTAAGGATTTTTTTTTGAAATATGGAATGAATTCATCCAGTTGGCCAGCAGTAGTAGGTTTGAATTTTAAAGTTCGCAAGAGGAAAAGAATTTGTTTTGGACAGGATGTAAATTCAGTCCTGACAATAATGTCTTTCATCCTTCCTTCGTTTTAGTCATGCATATATAAGCTTCTTAATTGTGATCTTAACCACAGTAAATAGGATAGAGATTGATTATGCCAATTAGGCCTAATAGCATACTGCCTTGATCTGAACTGAAAGACTTGAAGCTTTCACTGATTTCCATTGAATCCATTTGGTGAGCTGAGAAGCTGAGATCATCTATCTCAGCTCTCTATTTCCAAGGGATCATTTTCAACCCACTTACCTCATTGTCAGAAGCTCACTCGGCCCAATGGACGGGTGGTTCTCGACGGGAAAAAGTTTTGATCAGTGATGTGAAGCTGGGATGAGCATTATTACTTCAAAATCCACATTTAAGTTGTGTGGAAAATGTGTCTGCATTATGGTGGTGGCCAGTTGCTCAGTTCAGCTTGGTGGAAGGTTTTCTAAAACAGGCAGTTTTAGCATTTGCAAAAAACCTGATGCCAAAAGGAAGTTGAAATTTAGGGATTGGGTTTGGATTGTTCATTGCATCTCTCCAACATATCACTTGAGCTTCAAGGTACTTTGTTGGAAAAACTCTTAACTGTGCTATAAATCGTAACTGTAATGCTGACCGACAATGCAGAAAAGAAAATCTTTTTGTTAGTACTTAACGTTGCTCTAAGAACTTCAGGTTTAAATTTTTAGCTTTCTCACATCAGCCAGTGCATGAAAACTGTTAGCAGGCTGGTGGTAGATACCTGCTTTTTCATTGTACCCCATCCAATGACTCTCAGCCTTTCATAAACTTCCAGATGAAGATATTAATAAACTAATGAAATTCCTTTTTTTTTCTTGTTAAGCTCAATTTTTTTTCTTTACTCCTCCTTTCTCATTCTCATTATTTCATTTTTTTTTCCCAATTTCTCTTTAAAGTTTGTCAATGCAGTAGACTGCCCTGGTCATATATGCATTAAAGAGGCTGGTTGGTGGGAAAGGAGCAGGTTGAGACCAAAGAATCACAGGAGTCTGAAGTTGGAACCAGCTTGAAGAGTTGGCATAAACTGGAAGTGGAAATGAATAAATATAGCACTCGGGAGAAAGTAACTTGCACACTTTGATTTTGAAAGCTGTAAACTCAGAGTTTAATTCCTTTGCTAGTATATTCCAAATGCTTTACAAGCTATTTGCACTTTGAGACCTATGGAATATACCAAACAACAGATTTCAATTAGATAAAATATTGCTACACTGTCGCAGCAATAAAGCTACACCTGGCCTCCAAATTCCATTTGGAATTTCCTAGCAGTTGCATGTAAGCTGAAGTTTTTGTTTAAATTAGAACGTCAAATTCTGAGAAGTTAGTACTCCAGTTTTAGAACTCTTTTTAATCTGATAAATCTACTTGTGACTAATCCAGAGAGGAGGAGGAACAGCCTGTTATCACGGGATTTACAAAATTGTGTTTCAGCGCACAAGGTCATTTCAACTCTAACTTATTAATTGACCTTCATTACCCTAGTGCCAAACTCCTTTTTTTTCCCCCCATACCTTTCCCTTGCACACTATTTTTATTCAAGTCATTATTCAAAGCCCTTTTACACACCTCAATTGAACCTGTCTCCAGTACACTTCCAAGCAGTACATTCCATACCCAAACCACTTCCCTATTCAAAAAGTATTTCCAAATGTCACACTTGCTTCTTTTGCAAGTAGCTTTAGTCTGCTGTCTTGTTCGTGTTCCTTTTATGAATGGAAACAGTTTCTGTCTATCTACTCTAACCTGCCATTTGTGATTTTAAAGCTGAAAAATGTGTTGCTGGAAAAGCGCAGTAGGTCAGGCAGCATCCAAGGAGCAGGAGAGTCAATGTTTCGGGCATAAGCCCTTCAGGAATGTGTAATTTGTGATTTTAAAGCCTCAAATAGACCTCCTCTTAACCACCACCTCTCCAAGAACAGTCTTAACTTCTCAATCTATCCTCTGAAGTTCCTCATCCCTGAAACCATTCTTTGTAACTGCTTCTGCTCTCTCTGCAATGAATTTGCATTCTTCATAAAATATATTGTCCAGAATTGTGCATAATTCTCTAACTGAGGTCCAGCAAGTGTCTTGTACAAGTTCAACAGCACCTCCTGGCTCTTGTACCTTATGCCCGGTGAGCTGAGGAGATTATCTACTTTATTTTTCAATGATCTGTGCAATATACACCCAGGTTCCATTGCTTGTGACTACACGCACACCCACCCCTGCAAAGATTATATGCCTTATGTTATGTTGTCTTCCGGTGTTCATCCTACCAAAATGCATCATCTCGCACTTCTCTGCTTTGGAACATTTTTGCCCACTCAACCAACTTGGCTGTCCTTTTGGAGTTCTCTACTGTACTGTTCACCATTTACAATTCTTTCAAATTTTCTGTCATCTCTAAACTCTTGTAAGATTTAGATCCATTATATATCAGGAAAAGCAAGATCCCCCTAGGGAATTCCACTACAAACTTTCCTCCACCCCAAAACTATTATCATCATTACTGTTTGCTGTCACAGTTAATTTTATATCCATGTGCTATCACTGGTCTGTTGTGTGGCATTGAATTAAACACCTTCTGAAAGTCCATGTACTCCTCATTAACAGTGTTACCCTTGCCAAGCCTTTCTGTTGCCTCTTCAAATAAAATCTCCAAGTTAGTTAGACCTGAGTTCTCCTTTATAAATCAATGATGACTCTTCCTAATCAACCCACCTTTATCCATATAACTCATAATTCTATGCTGAATAATTGTTTCTAGAAGCTTCCCACTACTGACTTTAAACTGACTATTAGATCAGACAGGATAATTATTTACTTTGGTAATTTTCTCCGTTTCTCCCATTGCTGACTCTTACGCTCTCTTCAACATACTTACACGTTAAGAATGTCAGGTCTTTATCTCGTGTTTTACTCTGCAGGTTCATGTAGATGACACTTTTGCTTACAAAACAAAAATACCTAGATTGCAAAGCTAGTTATAAGCTGTAAAGATGTTGCAAACTGAGTGGTCTAGTTATGCCGCTATTATAACATGAGCCTTTAACGTATGGACTACAGAGTTCTGTGTGAACATTAAGAATAGTGAGAGAAACTGGTGGTGAGCTTTGCGTACGGATCCACAAGACTATAGACATTGGAACAGAAGTAGGCCATTCTGCCCAACAATTGTGCTTCCCATTCAATGACATAAGGACTGATTTGGTAATCTTCAATTCCACTTTCCTGACTCTTCTGCCATTAACTCCAGCTCTTCATTTATATCCCTTCTCTATTACCATTACCAATTATTTTGTCTTTTGCCATGGGGACATATGTTTGACTTGCTCTTCATTCTCTTCTCTTTTTCAGCCAATGTCCCTGTGACCTTCCTAACAAAGTTAAAAGCTTTTCTAGTCCACTGCAGCTTATATAAGGAGTCATACTTAAAATGAACTGTTTCTCCTCAAATACTGCCTAATCTAAGTTTCTCCCGCACTTTGTTTTTAATTCATAATTCCAGCATCTGCAGTACTTTGCTGTTATGATTTTTATGATCTTACACATTCTTTTCAACTGTTTGTACCTTCTCACATACAGAAGACATTCTTGTAGCAAGTTAGTGCCCTTCACAAACTAAAAATTATTCATGCACATACAGTGAATGAGATGTATTATGCCTCAGGCCTAGGAATCTACTGTTAAACTGGATTATACCACAAGTACTAATCTCTCATTGATAAAATTAAATAATGTCAATGTTATCTAACTCTGGCTGAATTTTGAGTATGAAAAAATCTTCGAGGAGAAAGTGAGGACTGCAGATGCTGGAGATCAGAGCTGAAAATGTGTTGTTGGAAAAGCGCAGCAGGTCAGGCAGCATCCAAGGAGCAGGAGAATAAACGTTTCTGGCATGAGCCCTTCAGGAATGAGGAGAGAGCTGCTTGGCACAAAGATAAAAGGTAGGGAGGAGGGACTTGGGGGAGGGGCATTGGAAATGCAATAGGTGGAAGGAGGTCAAGGTGAGGATGATAGGCCGGAGTGAGGGTGGGGGCGGAGAGGTCAGGAAGAAGATTGCAGGTTAGGAAGGTGGGGGTGGGTGTGGAGAGGTCAGGAAGAAGATTGCAGGTTAGGAAGGTG
>NC_057714.1:71604224-71612335 GCF_004010195.1 Chiloscyllium plagiosum
AAAATCTCATAGACATTCCATGAATTCCTTATCTTGAGATCTGCTACTAACCTGATTTTCCCAGTTCACCTGCATTTGAAGTCTCAGCTCTACCCCCACATGTTCCATGCCTTCTGAATCGACATCAATTCTTGCTATCGATTTAATTTCTTTTCTTACTAGCAAGGCAACCCCATCCCCTCTGTCCGTCTACCCGTCTTTCGATAGGACATGTATCCTGGGCTATTTGGTTCCCAAAAGCGGAGCAGATCAGGCAGCATCCAAGGAGCAGGAGAATCGATGTTTCGGGCATGAGCCCTTCTTCAGGAATGAGGAGAGTGTGCCAAGCAGGCTAAGATAAAAGGTAGGGAGGAGGGACTTGGGGGAGGGGCGTTCATTTCCAACGCCCCTCCCCCAAGTCCCTCCTCCCTACCTTTTATCTTAGCCTGCTTGGCACACTCTCCTCATTCCTGAAGAAGGGCTCATGCCCGAAACGTCGATTCTCCTGCTCCTTGGATGCTGCCTGACCTGCTGCGCTTTTCCAGCGACACATTTTCAGCTCTGAATTTTGAGTATTCCAAGAACGTAATATATGGAGAAGCAGGTCAAATAATATTGTAATTCAAATGTTTTAATTTCCACAAATTCATTTTAATCTATTTTGAGTCCAATCATTTAAAGATTCTTATTGGTTCTAATATAAATGAGTCCTGTTGCATTTTACATAAATCTGTACCTGTGATTAATAACAGATAGTAAACATGATACAGTTAAATTGGATGCAGAACTGACCAACCATTTGTTCTTGTTTGAAATCTTAAATATACAGATAATTTCAGTGTACTTTTTGGAAGCTAGGAGATTTCCTTCTTTCAGGCCTTGTGTATCAGTCAAGGATTTGACTGGTCTTTAGAATAGCTCTTCCAACACCTTCCCCTGTATGGTAAAACTTCAGTCCTACAAAACAGATGTAATTTTGTGGCAAAAGGACGGGGCCACTGCCATCTTAATACCGTATATACTTGTGTAAAAGTCGGCCCCTTATTTCTGGCAAAAAAACATTTTGTATTTTCCGTATATCCCGTGTAAAAGTCAACCCTACCATATCGCATTATAAACCTCTTACAAAGGCAACTGCATGTTCCCATTACCTCCATCAGTGAAATCACATTCATTCATTCATACTGGTAACTCTACTCGTCGCTCATTGATAACTGTATTGCGTCTCTCTTCATTCACTCATAATTCTACTTAGCTCACTTGGTTTACTACAGCACATTTTGATTCATTCATTCATTCATTCAAACCGGTGCTAAGTCTATCGGTACTTATCGTACTTTGTTCACTGGACATTCCAAAAGCTAATATCGTTAAAAAAATAATCATATTAATTGTGCCACTATATCTGAATAAGTGATATTCTATATCTGAATATCACTTATTCAGATATATCTAATATTCTATATCTGAATATTAGCTACATATATCTTTAATTTGTTGACAATTTCTTTAATGTTGCTGAAGTTTGTAATGTACAAGAGTAAATGGGAGGGAAATGGATGAATTTGGCAAAAAAGTTCAAGATGCTTACACACTCAGAATTTAATAAATATTTCATTTTAAGTGTGACATTATACCAGGCCATGATGATGTTGCACAGTGTCAATGAATCTTTGACGTTAAATTTTCATACCAGTATGTATAAATAAAATTTACTACCCGTAATTCATTCTTGTTTCTTTTGCTTTTATCCAGTAATTACCTTTACCATAATTCATTGTTTTTCTTCTTTACCCGGGATTAGTTGTGCGATCAAATCAACTTTCACCGATAATGCGGTATTTCAAACTGCAGCGTGAATTACATCCCCCTCAAAACTAGTGCCCGTGTATTAATCGACCCTATAAATTGAACCTTTAAAAATAATCTAAAAAAAACTGACTTTTACACGAGTATATACAGTAATTATTCAACGCGTATACCTTTAACATGTTTGAAATACTAGTGACTCTTTTGTGGCTGTGCTCATACTTGCTGAAAAGGAAATGGTTTGTTTGTTACCAAAGCATCTGGACTGAAATGTTTACTTGCTATCCTTTCTTTTGAAACTGGACCAGTCTCCTTTTGAGTTTTTGAAAATGCATGGTTTCGTTTCAGACTTTCAGGAGCTGCAATGTTTTTGCATGCGTCATTTAGCTATGTTCGTAACAATTGGATGAAACCTTAGAAACCAGGAAGAAGAAAGGTTTATGCCCAAAACGTCGATTCTCCTGCTCCTTGGATGCTGCCTGACCTGCTGCGCTTTTCCAGCAACACATTTTTCAGCTCTAGTATTATGATGGTGGCAATTTAATAACTGACACTGTGACCTTTGAACTTGGGATGCATGTACTCAAAAGGCACTAAGTGAGAAATGATTACAAGTTTATTTAAAAATATTAAGTGAAGCTTGATAAGGCCATTGTAAAAAAGCAAGGTAGAATTAACTAGTCATCTATTTAAAATGCGCAATTTGTCCTAAAATGTTTTGGAACTGGTGTTTAAATACTTCAAGTCAGAAGGCAATACTGCAATCTTTAAAGAGTTTGAGTGAGACAGAGGGCTACCAACTTTTTATAATATGTGTTTTAGTCAGCTTCTGCATACTCAGCCTGTTACTTTATTGCTTATTTTCCTGCCAACTTAATTGCAAAATGGACTTTTAAAAATATAGTGCTGTTATGTTCTTACCATTCAGAAGTTGCAGTCAGGATACTTTTGCAAAGTTGACAAAGTTTTCACTTTTTTTCATGTTTTTTTTATCCCTACTCCCAAACAGACTTATTGCTAGAAAAACATAGCTGAGCTCAAAGGAATAAGGAACCTAACAGTAACAGCTGCAGGCCATGTTTTTTTAATCTTTCACCTTTTTTTTAAATTGCATGCTTTTTAATCCTTATTTAATAACTTCTTAATTGGAATTCAATGAGGCAAATGATTCATTCACTTTTTTGCTGTGAGCTGTAAAATTTTCTTCCATAGCATAGTGAAAAGGCACTGACTCTTGAGAATTTGCATGAAAAAGAGTTGATTCTTTAAGTGAATCATGAATCCTGCTCAAAAATAGATTCTGCTCTCACTTTTTATTTTTTTGCGAATTATGAATTTGCAGATTATGCTAGTTAAATCTTCACATTTGAATGAAACTTCAAGCTAGCTAGAAAATCTTAGATTACATTAATTTTGTCTAACATAATCAACATACAAAAAAATTGGTTTTAACATGCATTGTAGATATTTTTGGAAGATTTACAATTGCACAAGTCTAAATTGTGCTTGCAATATGCAAGTTTTGCATAAATAAAGTGGTGACTGTGAAATGTGATCGATCCTTCAACTGCAATTGTAAATTATCTTTAGTCTGTATCATTGGAATTATCCAATTTTACCCTCGTAATTGTATAAAATACTAGGATGTTTAACTGAAGGAGGATGAGTTGTGAAGCAAAATGTTTTTCTCAGTAGGTGCCTGCTGAGATGGCTATTCTGTGAGGGGATAACAATGTTTTTTGCAATTTCTTTTCATATTTTGGTTCATTCATGCAGCATTTGACCCTAAAACATTAGACAGGCAGTATGAGCACTATAGTTGCTTGAGGGCCTGTGGCTATGCTCCAGACAATCAGGATAGGAATCTACGGATCATTTTGGTTGTTGTCGGAGGTTCGGTGATAATTAAATCTGGAACATTCACAGATCGTATTGTCCACAGGATCCCAGGACAAGCTATTGAACCCATTTGCTTTGGTGCTAAACTGTTGAACCTTGAAGGAGGCTGAGAATATTGGCTTCTGCTGCTAGGCCACATAGGACGATCAATACTACTCTTTAATTGGAGTAAAAAAATAGGTAAATATGCTCTTTGAGCATGTCTAATATAGTTGGAACCACACCACCCCTGGAATTTCACTGGATTGTCCCTGTGTTGATACTGAGTTCTTAGAACAAAAGTATCTCAGTTTCAAAGATTTGTCCTAAATTATCCACTCTTCTTGGGACCAGTCTTGACATAGAAAAGAAACAATGACTGACTAGCTTTTGCTGATCTGAGTATTCCAAAGTACATTTGAAGTATTGTAACATTTTAAAGGTGAAAGCCAATTTTTTGTTGGATCTTTTTTAAGCAGTGGTGAGTCTCTATTTCATTGCTGACTAATGATCTTCATTGTGGTATATATTTGAATTCGGGTGTACGTATATAGAGAAGGGAATGGATTTGACTGTACTTTGATAATCCCCCAAGTATTCTGCAGGTACATATTGTTCAGGATAAGCTGAAGTTTGTTCACATGAATGCGGTGGCAGCTCGCTGTTATTGTACATTAAACCTTAATCCAGCACAATTATCACATTTTACAGAACATCAAAAAATCCACAAAATAAGTGGTTCAACCCAAGGATATCAACAACCACTACGACCAACTTCCCTACCCTGCTTTTCCCAGTTAGGTTAAAACATGATTTTTGCAATTGCCACAAGTGTGTCTCTTTGGACTTTCAGTGATATATGTTGAATTCACAGTGTGGATTGGTTTTAGAATTGAGTCAATAAACTTATTTAGCCCATGAAACTCAATTGTTTCTTTTAACGAAGAGGACTATTTGAGAATGAAAAGCAAGACGACAGATGCTGGAATTTCCGATGCAGAAAATCCTGAAACACTCAACAGATCAGTAACTATCAGTGGGAAGAACAGATGTGTTGATGTTTACATGTCAATATTCCTCTGTCGTCTTTCATTTCTATAATAATAAAGTCAATTTATCTTCTCTGAACATTCTTACAGTCAATAAGACAGCAGTAATCAGATGTGAAAACCAAGGTTACCCAGAAGAACATGCATCTGCATCGTATATTGGCAATATGTAAATGATGGACTGGGGTTGAGGCTGGTATAGAAGGTTTTAAGTTAGAGTTGCTGACATACTAGAATTTAAACCCGCTCTGTTTTTTTAAAATCCGATTTGTATGCATAAATCAGAGATACTAATGGTTGTTCACTAGTATACACCCTACAAATGTACGGTACGAACATGGTAATACCAGTAGACCATTGGGTTCAAGCTTGACACAACATCTGAATATTTAATTTGGGTAATCACCTCTGTAAACACCTCTGTAAATTATCTGTTTGCACTATGATCTGTGCAGGTGAATGTAAAAGCTGCTGTGATACCAGCAAACAATCATGGGAGTCCTCCCAATGTCCTACCTACCATTTATGTCAGAATCCTCATCACCAAAGATATTGATTAACTCAAAGTTTGGGAGAAGATTTGTGTCTGCAACACAAATTCCCAGCTCAGCGAACAGAACCACAACAACATATTGATTAACTGTTTAAAGGACTTTGCTGAGCAGAAACCTCCTGTTCGTTTTCAACGATGATGGCAATTCAGAAATAATTAATTGGCTTGTTAACACTTGAGGGCTTCCTTAAGTGTGGGGTGGAACATGTAATAGCTGAGTCATTGCCAGCTTTTTCATTTATCTATAGGGATGTGGAAAACACTTGCAAGTTGACATTTATGACCTATCTCTGGTTACTCAGAGGTTTTTAAGTGAATCCTACATTAGTCTTTGCAAGGTTACTCCCTAAAGAACTTTAACAAACCAGGTATTCTACAGTTTGTTTTTCTGGTGAATGCTTATAAGACACATGGGGAGAAACAAATCTGAATATGACGCGAGACATCTGTTTCTATATTTGCCATGCGTAAACTATTATTTGATCATTTGAATTGAGGATACTGCCTGCAATCTTGAGATGCCTAAAACATGAGAACTTAATGTCTTGGTGTGTAGCTTTTTAACACAGAGGCACACAGCACACAGGCTTCAGATGGCCAGTTTGTGGATCTCGCATAAGTACTTGTAGCAGTTTACAGTCAATGAAATACTTTTGAAATAGGGTCACTGAAATGCAGAAAATGTGGTGACCAATCTGCACACAGCAAGCTAACTCAAACATGACTGTGACGCGGTCCATGCAATCTGATTTCTTTTTAATGATGCTGATTAAGGGCCAGGACAGTAGGGAGAAGACCACTGCTGCTCTTCTCCACAGTGCTGTGGGATCTTACACATTCAAGTACACAGATGGGACCTTGGTTTAAAGTTTTATCTGTAATACACATTTTTTGATAATACAGCATTTGTAAGTACTGCACTACAGCGTCCATTCTGGATGTGACTTGATGATGGAGCCTTGTGACTAAAGGGCTACGTGCTACCAACTAAAGCATGGCAGACTATTATGGACCAAAAATTGGATGCTTTAATGTTCATACTTTAAATTCCTGAAACCTGTTTGTCAATTCTAATGAAAATTCTGCATTAAGAACACCAACACAACGTCTGTCCTCAGTTTCAACTTGGCTAACAGGTTCAGACCATTTCAATGTGTTTGCATCAAACATATTCAATGAAGGTGAATGAAGGCACGTGTAGGTTCTTGATTGTAATAATTTTGTAGACTGTCTTTCAAATAAAGCAGCATTTTTATCTGTCCTTTTTATGACTTAATACTTTATTATTTGATTTGAGAATAGAAGGTTGTTGTGTTGTCAAGGCATGTAATGTAAAATTTCTTAATCAGTGAGCAAGAAAACAGAGGGATTTCTTTTTTTTTCCTTTTCTATTGTGTAAATTATATATTGTAATTGAATAGTGATGCTGTCAAATTTTCATTAAATTGTATTCCCAGATTTCTATTTCTGTTGTAGCAAAAAGCAAATCAAATTGTCTCCAAGTTTTGTCATTTATTTCACTTCTGTCTCCCATACCTCCTTTCATTCTATATGATCTGTCTTTGAAAATGTTTCAAACAATTTGAATTCCAAATCATTTTAATCTTATATTTTTGGACACTTGATATTCATTTTCCAAGTTGTCAAACTGTATAGTTGGTTTTAGTTCATTCCAATTACTTGGAAGTAAATCATTTTCAATGTTTTGCCCAAGTGTATTTTTCAAGTATGGAATTAGAGCTGACATTCATTAACCCTGGACTCATGCATAGACTCTTATGAAATGTGACAGTTTTATTTTTATTCACTCGTTGCATGCGCTTTCACTGTCTGGGTCAGCATTTATTGCCCATCCCTAATTGCCCTTCAGCAGGTGACTGTGAGCTGCCTACTTGAACCACAGCAGTCCACATAGATATAAAATTGGCTAAAGTGCAGAAAGCAGAGTAGCAACGAATGTCATTTTTTTCAGGACTGGAGGGAGGGATATCTAAGCAGGGACATGCATACCTTGGGAGCTACATGGCAAAGGTTCGTTCGAATCATTCATGCAATGAGAAGGTTTCTTAATTTACCTGTAATCTCTGGAGTTTAGAAAGATCACCTGTGAACTCATTGAACTATAACCTTCTGAAGGGCTTGACAGAAAAAGACAGGTTGTTTCCATTGGTTAGAGAATCTAGAAGACAGGAAACCGTCTCAGGATAAGCAATCAATTGTTCCTAACTGAGATGAAAAATTTTGTAACTCATGACTTGTGAATCATTGGAATTCTGGACGTCAGAGGGTTACTCATACTCCTTTGAACAGATTTAATGCTGAGACGTGTATACAGGAAATGCCGTTGAAGCATAACTTCTGCTGTGATCATATTGAATAGCAGAGCAGGCTCAAGATGCAATCTGGTTTATCCATGTTATGTTATTATGCAATATGTTTTCCCAGAGATCAGAAAAATGCTTTTGTCTTAATTACTTAGAATGCTGGGCATAATTGCCAAGTTTCAGTTAGGCACAAAATTCAAAAATTCAATAAACAATGAGGAGGATAGTAACACTTAAGGTAAACAGACTCATGAAATAGGAAGAAGAATGACAGATGAAATTTAACTCTCCCATACAGTGAGAACTTTTTGTCTGAAGAATGAATCAGAGACAATTATGAACAAAAATATAAAATTTTAAAGATATAGAGACACTTGAGTTTGTAGTAATCTTTAATGGAGTATTTGGTTTACCAGGTCTGGTTGATAAGAGTTTTGCTTGACAATGTTTGAGGATAGGAGAAAGTGAGGTCTGCAGATGCTGGAGATCAGAGCTGGAAATGTGTTGCTGGAAAAGCCC
>NC_057714.1:71612421-71664396 GCF_004010195.1 Chiloscyllium plagiosum
TGGGGGGAGGGGAAATGAGGAAACTGGTGAAATCCGAGAGACGGGGTGGGTTTGAGGATAGGCCAAGTTTCTTGTAAGCAGACTTGAAGAGATAGAGAATGGCTTGCAAACTTGGTACAGAGTGTGCAATGGCAGTGCAGTTATCCCCAAACTGCAGATCATGTGCATCTTTAGTTTTGGCAAGCAGATATCTAAAGTTAGAGTTTTCCAGCTAGGCAACATTTAATACTTACAGCTAAAGGCAATTTATATTTGGGGTGAATAGCCAATGATAGCTTCTTCCTGTTTACAATATACCTATCTCTCAGCTTTGTTTCATACCGGTCTAGATTTCGAAGGCATCTGTTTCAGATCCAGTAATGCCATTTATGAATTTACAGGATTATGATGATGATGATTCTTATATCTAAATCTTTGCAGCAAATTTTACACGGCCTTGCCCTATCTTGTCTTCCATACCCCCAAATCCACCAACGCCAATTTGATGTCATTTGCAAATTAAGCAATTATATTTTTGATTCTAGAGTTGAAATCTTTGTGTAAATTGTGAACAGCGATGATCCTAAAACTGATTCCTTTATTCCCACTGTTACTGTCTGAAAACCAACTAACAATCTATTCTGCCATTTGTTCCCTGAATCCATATTATATGACCATACTTATTATTGGGCATCTTATCAAAGGCCTTCAGACAAAAAAAAATCTCTTGCATTATCATTGTACTTCATCTTTTGCCTCCCTAAAAAATTTGGTTAAGTTAGTCAGGCAAGAATTTCCCCTTTGGAAGCCAAGCTGGCTATTTATTATTTTATTTTTATTTTCTATGTGTTCATCCACTCGCTTTTGTGGGAATTCCATTTTTTTTTTCTATCACTGATTTTAAGCATTATTGGGCATATTCTGTCTCCCTTCTTAAATATGCTGTCTGCCAGACCTTTGTTACTACCCCTTTTTCTAACATTTTTAAATAATCACTTAGAAAATGCATCAAGATATGTTGCCAATCACAATATATTAAAACTAAGGTAATAGGACATATACTGTAACTGTGGTGCCATATTAATATTGTCAGCACTAGAGAAACGTGCTGTAATTTGCAAAGTTGCACCCGATTTCATTGATAACTAGGGTGGCTTTTACAAAAAGTGTTTTTCTGGAAGTTATTTCTAAATACCACAGTTAATGTACAGTTAAGGAAAAGCAAAAGGGCTTTGTTCCAAGCTGTGTTACGTTCTTGTCATAGCATTCATTTTAATTATAAATGTTTCCATTAAATGTCAAATACGTCTGTTTGGCAGTGAATGAAACCACACGTGCTTTCCTTGAAAAAGACAGAAATTTGGAGCAATACCATTTATAAAATGTATTTATTTAATGCCAATTCCAGGTTGTCTCAAAGCACTGAACACCGGAAGTGTTACCCCGAAGACTTAAACCAGACTGCAGAAGTAGTATTCCAAAGATTTATAGCTGTTGTCAGTAATAGAAACCAAACAGAACATTTCATTATGTTGGCGTGATTCTAATTTTATTTATATTCTTTAAAAAATAATAATGAACCTTAGTTTGTAGTTGTATATGAGTAAGTAAACTAGTGGATGATGTTGGAATTTTCTTTTGTTGTTCTGACGTGACAGGGATTTTATTTTGCAATTTTTCACTTAATTGCTGGCAGCAGGTTTTAATCTTGTACACCATTTTCAGAAATATAGTTTGCAGAAATGGAAGTTGTGTATTGTTTTAGGGAGTTGAGCTGTCCTCCCTTTCTGAAATATTTCTGTGCTTCCATCACTTACCAACTTGGCCCTGTTGAATTTTAGGTAGGCAAAGACATTTTCATGATACAAGTGTATTTGTTTACACTTCAGGGGTCCAAGGCTAGACTCCTGGTGAGTCCTACAATCTGCCTTTCAGCAAGTGTGAACTAATGCCTTCATTTCAATTATACAAATGTATAATTTTGCTGCAAAGGCACCTGCATGCAAGTCTTGTGCATAATCGTGCCTATATTTTTCTGTGTTTAAAAGGAATATTAACCAAAAATAACTGCAGATCTCTTTTTTTTTCCAGGAAATGTCCTTAGTTGCTCCAGAATCTCCTTGGGAGCAAGCAAGAAGAGTATTCCAAACATATGATCCTGAAGGTAAAAGTGTTTAACCTTTAAAATCTCTTGTTAATGTCTGTTAAGTACAATTCAAAGTTCGATATATTTTTCCACTCAAAAATCATACTTAATACAGTTTGTAAGCCCAGACGTAGCAATAGTCGTTTCAGGTTTAATTTGAGAAAATTAAAGTACAAATTTAAAGCCTAAATAAAAAGTGTGTGGCTGGATCTGTAGGTTTTTTTTTACAACAAATCTGTTAATCCTTTTCTGAAGTTCTTTGGCCTATTTATGATAATTGCAAATTGATTTTGAAAGTTGTATAGTTAAATATAACAAGTGCATTGTCAGTTTAAGAGAAGTTGACAATATATGGTAGTGACAGATGTGATATGGTGGTGAATCAAAAGTCTATAGTGGCAATGTATTTACTATGTTCTGGCTCTCAAGTGTACTTGAGTTAGCCATGCACAGAAAGTAGCAAATGCTTTTGAATGCTGAAGTACTTAAACTTTACTGTGGTATATCTTAGTAAGATTTGGCTCTTTTCCCTCTTTCCTTCTTGTCAAGTGTATAGTTATACTTTTAACAATGCCATTACCTAAGTTTCTGTAACATGATCTATTCAATGATCCAAGCAGTTAATTTTTTGAAGTTTTATTAATGTTTTTGAGTTTATTCCGTCATGCCCAGTCTATATTTTGCAGCTTGTATTTTTGTGTTTTAAATGATACAATTATTCTTAGCTCCTTATTTTGAGAATGATTCTTAATATTTTGTATTTCTGAGAGATTACAGGATAGTGAACAGATACTCTTTAAATTGCTTTTGTTACTAAATGCCCTGTATTACTTTGGACTATTGCATCTTTAAAATTAAGAGAGTTGAGATAGTGCTTTCAGAAGGTCATCTAATGGGACTAATGTGGTCAGATGGTCCAACTGCAACACGAGAATTGATGGTAAAATTTCATGGGATATGTTGAAATAGCAATTTGCAAAAATGTTTGCCTGAACCGTGTGAACAGAAGTAACAACAATAGGAAGTAAATTTGGAAATGTATCTTCTTTTAAGGAACTAGAATATGGGACAGTGTTTTCAAACTGTATTTGTGTAGGTAATAAAGTGTTCTTTCCTGGATGTCCATCAAATTGCAGGAACTAGTCTTGCTTTCTCTTCCTGAAGATTCCATGCAGATATATAATGTACCTGATTTTAAATGTCCCTCATTGATTGTAGACAATGATTTGGTTTAAGCAATAACTCCCATTTCAAATGAATTTCGTATACACAATATGACAAATTACGCATTATGTTGTGGTTTGAATACGATCACGAATTATCACTCTTCTTTCTTTGGTTATTTCCAGCATCCTGTTTTTTTTTAAAAAGCAGACCAGGTGCCTATTGTATTTGAAACACACTTCATCTATACATTGGTTCCATGCTTTATGACAAATTCTGTTCAAAATCCAAAGATTTGTTTACAAACCTCTTAAGTACTTTGTTATTGCCTACTTATCTTTAAGCCAGTATATGCTCCTTGCACTTCACCTCTGACTTCCTGGACATAAGTTCTCAGTTTGTTTTTGCAATATTTGGGCCTGCAGCTGTTCCAGACCTATGGTCTGAGACTCTTGACTACTTCTACTTTGCATCTCTTGTTTTATGTACACCTGGCCTTTTAAGAGAGTTCACGTTTAAAGACTACTGTGTGTGTATAGCATTGCAACTCTGCCTGGCAGTTTGTCTTGTCTTGGACTGCAAGCTCCTCTCTCTCACACAAATCAATTGGTTTGCTGTAATAAAAACAGAAATTGTTGGAACAGTTTAGCAGATCTGGCAGCATCTGTGGAGAGAAATCGGTTAACATTTCGGACCTAGTGACCCTTCCTCAGAACTCAGGTTTGCTGTAATATTTGCCTCTCAATATGCAATATATTCTTTGTATTTTAAATGAACTCACGAAGTTAATCTATTCCTGCTGTGCAGTTGATTATTAGAACATTATCATTAACCTGACATGGTGAACTGTGGTGTACATTTTGTGGTGATGTACTTGAACACTTAGTCATGTGACAGGTAAAGACATGGTCAACACACTTGGATTTTACAGTAGTGCATGAGGTAAACTTCTGTCTTTATTGATTACTGTCTTGAAGAGTGTTGACAGCACAGCTTGCTGGTAATTGGACAAGTCCCAGCAAGAAGTCAGTTTAACACACCAGAGAAAGGCAAATGATCAGGGTTTGTGCCAGATCAATAGTAAGCAAGGGAAAGTCAAGGACATATTGCCCGGATGTTCAAAGATTTCTCTAGTATAAATTGGGACACAGCAACCTCAAACAAAATTCAAAATATTTAAACAGCATTGATTTCTAGATTTTGGTGTATTTGATGCAGAAAAGTAAGCCTTTAAAATTTGTCAGTTTGGAGCAAATGCGTACACAGACTTGACACATTAGGATTAACAGTCAAGGAGCCAAAGGTTCCCAAAAGCAAAGTATCAAGTTAGAAGACAATTTAATCAGATTAATCATCACTAATCATCAATTGAAATTCATGACAATTAGCAGAGTCCATAGATTATTTCTTGAACAGATGCAGAAAAAAGAGCTTGTCGTGATCTTCCAGATGAGCTGGCATACAGAATCATCGAGTTGGTGATTGCATCCATCTCCTGGAAGCTATCTTGGATCTTTCTGGAAACAAACCAAAGACTTACATTATTGGAAAGTTGCTTGAACGGTGAAGATAAGAGTGAAGCGTTACTTGCAGAACTCAAAGCTTGTACAAGGTTAAGCATTGATATATCATTAAACAGTCTGAAAAAGCAAGAGGTGGGAGGTCTGGCCTTCTGTATGTACCAAGGAAGCCCAGCTTTTAATCAATTTTGCAAAGTATGTGGCAGAAAAGGTCTTTGGCAGAGGCAAAGGCTTTTGCAAGTACAAAAACTGTGCATCGACCTAAACAGAGAGAGTAAAATACAAGAGTACAAGCTACAATTAAGACCATCTGGTTTCCTGTCAGAAGCATAAAGTGATTGAAAAATCAGAGTCTGGCACTGTCTCATGGAAAATGTCAGAGTGAAATGTGTTTGCCGTTGTGTACCCAACAGTCATTGTTTCATTTGAAATGTTTGTAGAAATTGTTCAGTTAATTTATTATTAGCTAAGATTGACACAGTGGCAAGTGCCAATATATTTTCGTATTACCACTGCCAACTTCTTAAAAGAAAATGCACTCACTGATGTGGAAAGCCATGACAATGTCTACAAATGTAAATCTTGTAACATGCAACCTGTTCAGGATCATTAAGTACAGTCAGTATTCTGAATGTTGCAGTTGTCTTGTTCATAGACCCTACTGGGCCAGCAAATGCAGGTCGACAACGTTCTGTTGATCTCTCACGAGCTGCAATCCATGAGATTAGTCAAACATGAGAGACAACTACAGCAGACTATTCAAGAAACATTTGCAGTATTGAACAGGAAAGAAGAATGGAATAATTCACGTTTTCTCCTGAACTAGTGAAGTTAACATTTACATTCTCTGCTATGGAGAGAAAAGTGAAAGTTTGAGAAAAAAGATGGAACAGCTAGCTCAGAATAAATTTGAGAATATCTCCTTTAGGGAAATCTTTAAGTTTTTAAGGAAATCTCTGTTTAGTTCTCAAAGGTGAATGACGAGCTGAAAGAGAGAAGGGATGAACGATGAACTATAGCTTTGTATAATCAATCTAGCAAAAACATTGCTGGTTTACAGGAAGATCTGGAGCAATTTCTCATGTAAAACTTGGCAGGCACAAGCTAAAAGCTGGAACAAATGGTAGGCTTGCAAAAACAGGTGGCGATGCACAGTGCACCCAACATGGAGCTGTAAATCACTCAAGTGACGGCTTTTTTTTTCAGAATGAAATGCCAGCAATGATGCTTTAGAGAAGAAACAGCAAACATCCAAGCTGCGGAAGCTGTGGAAATTTTTCTTTTGAAGGATGGTCTAATTCAATTTCACACAGCTACAAATGCATCAAACTATATTGGCCTTTTTTGGTATGAGCTAGTCATCTCCCAAATAGTTGTCATTCTGTGAAAAGTAACTCCTCTCCTGACTCCCTAATATTCATGATGTTGTTCAGGCAGGAGTTTTTGTTTCAGAATGAAATGCCAACAATGATGCTTTAGTGAAAGAACTTGGGCAGGACATAGAAGAATGCACAGACCATAAGAAATAGGAACAGGAGTAAGCTGTTGGACCTCTCGAGCCAGCTCTGCCATTCAATAGGGTCATAGCTGATTCGACATTCCTCTCATCCACTTTCCTATGTTTTTCCCATAGTCCTAGATTCCCCTTCTGATCAAGAATCTATCTGCCTCAATCTTAAATATACGGAAGGACTCTGCCCCCACAGTTCTGAGGCAAGGAGTTCCAAAGACACTCGACCCTCAATAAATTTTTCCTCATCTCAGTCTTAAATTGGTGCCCCTTTATTCTGAGACTATGCCCTCTTGTCCTAGTCTCTCCTAATGAAGGGAACATCCTCTCAGCTTTTAACAAGTCTTTTAAGAATCCTGTTATTTCAGTGAGATCACCTCTCATTCTTCTAACCTCCTGTGACTAGAGTCCCAACCTGTTCAACCTGTGCTCGTAAGGTGATCCCTCTATACTAGGAATCATCCTAGTGAACCTTCCTTGAACTGCCTCAAGTGAAATGATATTTTTCCTTAAATAAAAGGATCAAAACTGCTCACATTACTCCAGATATGGTCTCACGAGCACTTTGTCCAGTTGCAGTAAGACTTTCCTACTTGGAGATTCCAACCCCTTAAGAGAAGGGCTAACATTTCAATAGTTTTCCTGATTAACACCTGTACCAGTGGGCTAGCTTTCTGTGTTCTGTATTAATAGAATGTTTGAAGTATTTTCACTGTTAAAAAGTAATGTGTTTATCTCCTTCTGTCATTTTCTTCCCCATAAGTATCTCCTCAGATTCATTTACCAACATGCCTTTGTTCATTTTGAACCGTCTTCCTTTTTTTTCCTGTTTAAAGAAGCTCTTTTTATCAGTATTCCTCACTCATTTGTCCTTGAAGTTTCTTTTCTCTCCCTTTACTATCTTTTTAATGCTTATTTGTTGGTTTCTGAATTTATCCCTGTCTTTAGGGTTATCATTGACTTTAGCCTCCTTGATGCTTTTTTCTTTCTACTTACATTGTTCTTAACTTCCTTGACTAGTCGTGGTTAGTTTATCCCTCTCTTAGAATCTTTCAACCTTACAGGGATGTATTTTTGTTGAGTCATTAATTATTTAAATGTCTGCTATTGTTTCCTTACTGTCTTTCCTGCTAATCTGCCCTGTCCACTTCAGTTAACTTTATCCAAATTTCTTTGTAATTCCTTTTAAGTTAAATAGTTGTTTCCAGCTCAAGTTTCTCATTCTCAAACTGAATAGTAAATTCTATCATCGGGAATCTTCCGAGGGGAGCTTTTATTTAGAGGTCATTTATTAAATCAATCCATGGTAGCCTGCCCCCGGTTGGCTCTATGATCTATTGTTCAAGGAAAAAACCTATGAATTTGTTGGCAAAGCTACCCTTTCCAACTTGATTGACTCAATCAATATGAAGGTTAATATTAATGCCCATAATTATTGCTCTTTTTATTTCTTGATATATATATCCTTTCTTGCAGTATGGCTACTGTTTGGGGTCTATATTCTACACATTTCTCCCTTGCTGTTCTTTACCTCCACTCAGTTGGACTCTACAACACCCGAGTATAGATCATCTCTCATGACTTCCTCATCTTATCTCTTAAGAGTACCACCTCTTCTTTCCCTCCTGTCTTTCTGAATGTTACATTCCCAGATCTGATCTCCCTGTAATCTTGTCTCTTAATGGCTACACGATCTATCCATTTACCTCAATTTGCACCATCAGTTCGTCTATCTTATTCCAAATACTCCATGCATTCAAATAACAAGTCTTTGGGCTTCCACTTTTGCCATTTTTAATCATTGTAACTTTTCTTTGAACTGCAGTCTATTTGTCTTTTGGCCTTCATTACCCAGTCTACAGTTTCTCCATTTTACTGTTAGTTCTTTTATTGCAGTCATTGTTTCTCTTTCTGTTGTCACCCTGCTTAAGTTCCCAAGGCAAAACATTCCAGAATGAGCAGTCGACCAATGGACTGAAGTCTCTCTGCAACCATTAGCATATTAAGTTAGCAATGTTTACAAGACTTTTATTTTTCCATTCCATATTCTCACGGTCAGTTTAGAGCTGCAGCTACCATTCAGAGTAAAGCTGCTTGGCTGTGACTTCACACTTTGCAGCATACAGTGGGATGAATCTGTGATCATTCATGATAATGGAGCAGGAGATGACACAGACAACTTGCCTTACAAGCACCCCTCACAGCACCTCCGCTATCATAACATAACACTGATCTTTTGACTCTAGATTTGTGCCTGTGTCTTAGAGTACCTTTTTTACTTTTTGCCTGATTCTGCCCAGTCCTCTACCCTGACAAAGAGCTGTGTTTATAGGCTGTAGTTTCATTAAATCTTTCTAAAAGCCTTTAATCATCCTATTTCAGCATTACCGACCCTTTCACTTTCCTGTTCCCATCACCTGTTTGTTCTCCATACACAATTTTGCAACTGAAGATATGCAGATGAAGGGCCAAATTTTCTGAGGAATAGCAGTCCCATTTAGATTACCACTCCTTTTCACTGACCTGTCTCAGAGCTCCATGTTTCTCGACTGAACTTGCAATTCAGATATGAAATCGGAGCATCCTGATGCGGGATGCTTATAGTGCAATTGTAAAGGCCAACATACATCACCCTTTTGTAGCAATCAGTTATATTCCAGGGCTTAAATATCCAAAAACATATTTTGGATATTTTGATAAGCTGTGGAAAGAAGGCGTGTTTGTGAGACGTTAGGATGGATGCATAAGGATGTGGCAATATGATTGGAAAGTCAGTTGCATTCCTCTCCAGGTTTTAATCATTACAATTTTTCTTGGGTTACTGTTCAGCTAAGTGAGTAGAAACCCTCAAATGTCTCTTACTCTTACTCGAGATGAGGACATTTTCAGAGCTTTGTAAACTCTGGGTAATTGCTCATTGGAAGGTTAAACCACCTGAGCAATTACCACCTAGTCAGTGTATCAGAACTTCTGACGGGGTCCTTGTACGATTGTCAGGATATGCCTTGAGTCTCTAGGAGAGACTTGGAGACAAAGATCTAGGCCAAGGTGACCTTGGAAAATTAATTGAAAATAACTCCCATTAATAATTCACCTGTACTCTACCAGTCGCCATTCAAGCCTAAATGCATAGATAATATAAAGCCTATGATAAAATTACAGCAAAGTTTGGAAAAAAACTCAACATTTGAAGCATTTGTGGAGAAAAAGAGTTAGTATTTTGAGTCAGATTACCTTGGAGCATAAATACTAGGATGCATAAAATCTCTGTTTTGTTAATTCTAAATCTCTATCAGTGTTTAATATGTGCTTCAAAATATCCCAAAAAATAGTACAATTAATTCTTTTAATAAGACCCATAATGAAAGTATATAATGTTAAACAATGACAGAATGGAGAGGGCACAAGAAAAAACCTTGACTTTTGCAAGGATTGGCAGGAAATGAAGTTCACATGCTGAAAAAGCATTCAGGTACTTAAAACTGGTGCAATCTGGTGGTATCTGCTGTGGAATGTACAATAAATATCTAATCCGGATGGATCACTACGTAAGCAAATAATGTAAAGGATTTTAATCATAAGATCATTCATTATTCAGCCCCAAAATAAATATATTCTGGTTTTTGGATTGGGCTTCTAGTAGTGTTTTTTCTTAACCTAATCCTCTAGATTGTTGTTGTCCAATACTGATTTTAGGTGGTGCATTTAGTTCACTTGTTTTAATTATAAATTAAGACTGAAGTTTTTTTTTAAAAGTTGCAGGATATTTCAGAGCTGAAGTTGCCTTTTCTGCACAACTTATTTTTCAGCTCTGAATTTGACTGCAGTTTTCAACTTCATACACTACAATTACTTTGGTGATGAATTTAAATGTTTTAATTTCTTCAAACTTCTGCTATTTGGGGAGCAAAATGCTCCATTCTATTGCTTGAAATTAGGAGAGGGAGCAAAGGTAGGACAAGACTTCGGGGGAGGCGATCCAAAAGGCAAGAGATTTTGAGAAGATTTCTACAGTTGAACAGAAATATAGAGAAGGGTTTAGGAGCAGTTGTTGAGTATATTTTGAATAACTGGAGGTTCTGCCTTCAATGTTAGATCATACAAGTGTATATATCTTATATGTGTTATAAATCTTGATATGACATAGTGATATCTGTGATGCTGAGGACCAGAGGAGGCAGAGATGGGTCATAAATGCACACAAATTAGCAGCAGTAGTAGGTCATTCGGCCCTCTATCCTGCTCAACTATTAAATAAGATATTGGCTGATCCTTGTCTTTCAAACTCCATATTCCCATCTATCTCTGATAACCTTTGATTCCCTTGCCACACAAAAAAATCTAACTGCTTTCACTTTAAAAATATTACTATTAAATAAGATATTGGCTGATCCTTGTCTTTCAAACTCCATATTCCCATCTATCTCTGACCTTTGATTCCCTTGCCACACAAAAAAATCTAACTGCTTTCACTTTAAAAATATTCAATGACTTTGCCTCCTCCATTTTCTGAGGCAGATAATTCTAAGGCCTAGCAATGCTCTGAAAGAAAGTGAGATTTCTCTTATCTCTGTTCTCAAAGGACAAATCTTAATTTTACAACGCATTCTCCTAGTTCTGGGCTTTCACATCTGCACTTCTGGCTGAAGATTGTTGCAAATGGGGCAGGCGAAGGTAGAGGATGGGGGCGTGGAGAGAACTTCGCTGGCCTAAATGGACTTAAAGGTGAAGATTTTTTCAAAGTGCCGAACTCAGCATGTCTACAATTCAGGTCATTTGACCCCTAGGGCGGAAAAAAAAATTAATTTTAAGTCCCTTCAGGTTAAGCAAGTTTTTCCAAAGGACTCAAACGGTATATAATGGACCCAAAAATATCCTTTGTCCAAAGACCACTTGATCCTGAAATTTTTGAATAAAGGATTCCCGATCTATTATTTCATTTGGCTATTTTCCCTCCGAATTGCAAACCAAAAAATCTTCAATTATCACACTCTGCAAATACTTAGGAAGGTTTTCTGGTTTCAGTTTATCCAACCTTTGTCCACTTTCATAACCGCATAGCCTGCTCTGGCCTGTCCTCAAACTGACTTTTAAATTCATTATTCCTCCTTACAATTAGTTTTTGATGTAGTGAAGTAACTGAGTTTTACACACTTTCAGAATTTACTGAATGCTTTTAAACTGTTTTAGCCTTTCTACTCAGAACAATAAAACTACTATGGGCAACACTTCTTTGCAAAAGTTACTGCCATCATATCTCCAGTGCTTTAGTTAAGTAAACCTGCTCCTTTGGAGCTTTGGATGGTCGTGAGAGGGGAGGATTTACATCTCTTGCAGTGCAAGGGGAAGGTACCAGAAGTGAAGAGTTTTAAGGGGTGGAGGAGGTGGGGTGGGTGGGGGGTTGGTGGGGAAGAGGTGTGGGAAGTGAAGCAGATGTGCTGGAGGACATTGTTGATCACATGGGACTGGAGATTGCATACCTTGACATAGGAGACCATCTGGGATATCCTGGAGTGGAATTGCTCCTCCTGCGAGCAGATACGGCAGAGGCGGAGGAATTGGGAGTAAGGGATCACATTTTTACAAAGGGGGTGGGCGGTGGTGTGGTCCAGGTAGCTGTGGGAGTAAGTAGGTGTGATATAGATGTCCGTAATGTCAGTCGCCAGAGATGGAGAGGTCCAGTCCCTTGCTAGGTCCAAACCTTCCTCCACTCCTGGCACCTTCCCATGCTGCCTCAAGAGATGAAAAATCTGTGCCCACCTCACCTCTGTACAAGGCCCCAAAGGATCTTTTCACATCCAAAAGAGATTTTCCTGCACATCCAGACACCTCATCGACTGTGTCCGTTGCTCTTGATGTGGTCTCCTGTACATTGGGGAGACGGGGCACCAACTTGCAGAACATTTCAGGGAACATCTCTGGACACACTTATCAAACAGCCCCACTGCCCTGTGGTTAACCACTTCAACTCCCATTCCCACTCCGCCAAGGATGTGCAGGTCCTGGGCAGCCTCCACACCCCAATCCAGGCCACCTGACAACTGGAGGAAGAACACCTCATTTTCCACCCTGGGACCCTCTAACCACATGGCATCAATGTTGATTTCACCAGTTTCCTCATCTTCCCTTCTCCCCACCAAACCTCATCCCAGACCCAACCTTCCTTGGCACCACCCTCTTGAAGTGTCCTACCTGCCCTCCTTCCTTCCTACCTATCCACTCCACACTCCTCTCCAACCTCTCACCATTACCCCCCCCCCCCCACATCTACTTATCGCCTTCCCAGCTTACACTTATACACACACACACACTCTCGCTCCCCCCTGCTGAAGGGTTTATTCCTGAACTGCCAAATTTCCTGCACCTTGGATGTTCCCTGATCTGTGCTTTTCCGGCACCACACCTTTTGATACATAAGTGCAGACAATACTCCTTTTAAATAAAAAAGAAGTAGAATCACTCCACATGGAGTTTATATCTCTGCTTTTAGAACAATTTTAATGTTTGATATGAAACTTTTTTGCTGAAACAGATTCATATTAATAGAATCCACAGTGCAATGCTGATTTCAATTCGTTGAAATTTGGATTTTCTTCTGCCAAAGCTAAGTATAAGAAATGTTCATAAATTATACTATGTGGCATCTTCCATGTTACAGCCATCTTATTAATGCAAATAAATACATGATGTTTTACATTTGAGGCAATGTAAAAAGTGAGCTGAGCTTTTAATTATTGAAGTCTGTATATTCCACAATTGATGCACCTTAATGGCTTGGGTTTTGGAAAGATTACAATTATACATTTGCACTCATGCAGCTTTTCATACAAGATGCTCCAGACATGAGTCGATTTTTGACTGAATTATCTTGGAATAGAAGCTTTGATTAAACAAACAAAGCATTTAGAACAGGTATTTTTAATTGAATGTCTTCTGCCTGCTAATTGGAAAGGCCCTCTGACCTTGGTTTAAACAGTCTCTATCCAGTTCTTCCTGAGCATGGACTACAGCAAAAACGGTCCCACTTAGATGAACTCAGCTGATATAGAACATTGCATATGAAGGATTTCAACTCTGTTGAATAGTAAAAAGAGCACTTTACTCTGCACCTGGTAATGTGGTGCCTGATGAGAATATCTTTAATGCTGATACCGGGTGCTCAAAATAACTTCACTTGCCAAAGTTCTTCAATTTTAGCACAAAGCAATCCTAAAATTTATAAGAACATTGGATTTGATTCTTCAATCAATTACATCTTTAGGCCTCCACCTCGACCAATCAATAGGATACAGGTAGCCAGAGCCATTTTTATCACACTTATCTATTGCCATAATAGTGGTACAAAACAAACTATCCATTTTCAAATTCCAAAATTTAATTTCTATACACAAGGCCTTCATGGGCTAAAATATTTTTAAAAGAAAAAGACATATACCTAAAATGGCTGTAATGTTAACCTGCTCTCTGGTTTTGGTCAGGTCAGGAAACCATGTGGAATAAACACATTTAAATTGAAATTGTCATTTTACCTAAAAGCTTCAAAACAAACCTCGATCGTGTGTAAAGAAACTCTCAACTCCTGTTATAATTTGTACTTTAATGAAAAATATTGCACACATTGGAAAAGAAAGGTTTACCTGCAACTCTCCAGCTAGAGAAGACAATGATGTCAAATCTATTATACACAAAAAAGCTACATTTTATTAGATGCTTGGTAAAACAGCCGAACAACAGACCAAAGGAAAGAAAAATAGGTTGCTGGATTCTGTCTCATTTCTTATTTCCTTCTGAAAACACAAAAGCTGACACTGATGATAAGACAAATCAGACAGTCATCTATTGACTGAGAATTCAAAGACTACAGATTTTACTACTGTTAAGGATATAAGATATCTGCTAAGCAGCCATGATCCCTGGGTCAACTATACCAACACAAAGTGAAGCGACCTGTACAAGGAGGATGGATTGCACCTGAATTGGAAGGGCACTGATATACAGCAGGGAGATTTGTTAGAGCTGCTCTGTAGGATTTAAACTAGCAAGATGGAGGTGTGGGAGCCAGGGAGATAGTAAGGAAAGAGCTCAATCTGAGACTGATACATTTGGGAAAAGGAGCGAGTCAAACGGGACAAAGAGAACAGGATAGGACTGATAAACTGCATTAACTTAAATGCAAGAGGCCTAACAGGGAAGGCAGATGAACTCAGGGCATGGTTAGGAGCATGGGACTGGGATATCATAGCAACTACAGAAACGTGGATCAGGGATGGACAGGACTGGCAGCTTAATGTTCCAGGATATAAATGCTACAGGAAGGACAGAAAGAGAGGCAAGAGAGGAATGGGGGGTGGCGTTTTTGATAAGGAATAGTCAGGGATGGACAGGACTGGCAGCTTAATGTTCCAGGATATAAATGCTACAGGAAGGACAAAGAGAGGCAAGAGAGGAATGGGGGGTGGCGTTTTTGATAAGGAATAGCATCACAGCTGTACTGAGGGAGGATACTCCTGGGAATATATTCAGGGATATTTTTTGGGTTGAATTGAGAAATAAGAAAAGGATGGTTGCCTTATTGGGATTATATTATAGTCCCCCTAATAGCGGAAAATTGAGAAACAAATTTGTAAGGAGATTTCAATTATCAGTATTAATAGGGGGTTATAGTAGGGGATTTTAACTTTCCAAACATGGACTGGGACTGCCATAGTGTTAAGGATTTAGATGGAGAGGAATTTTAAGTGTGTACAAGAAACATTTTGATTCAGTATGTGGATGTACCTACTAGAGAAGGTGGAAAACCTGACCTACTCTTGGGGAAATAAGGCAGGGCAGGTGGCTGAGGTGTCAGTGGGGGCCAGCGACCATAATTCTATTAGTTCTAAAATAATTATGCAAAAGGAGAGACCAGATCTAAAAGTTGAAGTTCTAAATTGGAGGAAGGCTAATTTTGACGGTATTAGGCAAGAACTTTCAAAAGCTGATTGGGACAAATGTTCGCAGGTAAAGGGGTGGCTGGAAAATAGGAAGCCTTCAGAAATGAGATCACAAGAGTCTGGAGGCAGTATATTTCCATTTGGGTGGAAGGAAAGGCTGGTAGGTATAGGAAATGCTGGATGACAAGAGAAATTGTAGTTTTGGTTAATAAAAAGAAGGAAGTTTATGTCAGGTAAAGACAGCAGAGATCGAGAGAATCCTTAGAGTATAAAGGCAGTCGGAGTATACTGAGGGAAATCGGGAGGGCAAAAAGGGGACGTGAGATAACTTTGACAAATAGGGTTAAGAAGATTCCAAAGAGTTTTTACAAATATATTAAGGACAAAAGGGTAATTAGGGAGACAATAGGACCCCTCAAAGTTCAGCAAGGCAGCCTATGTAGAGATCAGGAGATACTAAGCGAGTACTTTGCATCAGTGTTTACTGTGGAGAAGGACATGGAAGATGTGGGGGAATAGATTGTGACATCTTGGAAAATGTCCATATTGCAGAGGAGGAAGTGCTGGATGTCTTGAAACGCCTAAAAGTGGATAAGTCCCCAAGACCTGATCAGGTGTACCCTAGAACTCTGTGGGAAGCTAGGGAAGTGATTGCTGGGCCTCTTGCTGAGATATTTGTATCATCGATAGTCACAGATGACGTGCCGGAAGACTGGAGGTTGGCTAACGTGGCGCCACTGTTTAAGAAAGGTGGTAAGGACAAGCCAGGGAACTATAGACTGGTGAGCCTAACATCAGTAGTGAGCAAGTTGTTGGAGGGAATCCTGAGGGACAGGATGTACATGTATTTGAAAAGGCAAGGACTGATTATGGATAGTCAACATGGCTTTGTGCGTGGGAAATAGTGTCTCACAAACTTGATTGAGTTTTTTGAAGATGTAACAATGAGGATTCATGAGGGCAGAGCAGTGAAGGTGATCTACATGGACTGCAGTCAGGCGTTCAACAAGGTTCCCCATGGCAGACTGGTTAGCAAGGTTAGATCTCATGGAATACAGGGAGAATTCACCATGTGGATACAGAACTGGCTCGAAGGTAGAAGACAGAGGGTGGTGGTGGAGGGTTGTTTTTCAGACTGGAGGCCTGTGACCAGTCGAGTGCCACAAGGATCAGTGCTGGGTTCACTACTTTTTGTCATTTATATAAATGATTTGGACATGAACATAGAAGTTATAGTTAGTAAGTTTGCAGATGACACCAAAATTGGAGGTGTAGTGGACAGTGAAGAAGGTTATCTCAGAGTAGAGCGAGGTCTTGACCGGGTAGGCCAGTACGTTGAGGTGTGGCAAATGGAGTTTAATTTAGATAAATGCAAGGTGCTGCATTTTGGAAAACCAAATCATAGCAGGACTTAGACTTAGACTTCACACAGAGGGTGGCACGTGCATGGAATGAGTGGCCAGAGGAAGTGGTGGAGGCTGGTAAAATTGCAGCATTTAAAAGGCATCTGGATGGGTATATAAGAAAGGCCTAAAGGGATAGGAGTCGGATGCTGGCAAATGCAACTGGAATAGGTTAGGATATTTGGTCGGCATAGACGAGTTAGACTGAAGCGTCTGTTTCCATGCGTACATCTCTATGACTCTCTGTCTCTAGGAACATTTTAATCTGCATATTCTTTATCTTCCTATTGCACTCAGCTTTTTTTGAAAAAAATCTGATGCCTGTGTTTGTCTTAAATGTTGAGTAATATTCCAGGCTTATTGTGTAGTGAAAGTATTTGGCAATAATATTTGTTCTTTCCTGCATTTAACATCTTTCTTCAATTACACTGCTATAAGTTTAATTATCATATAGCTAATTAAAAAATAATTTAAAATTGTTTGGTCCACCAATGAGGGTTAAACAGAAGGGAGCAGATTCACGTATTGTAATCTAGTTGTAACATTGTCTCTCTAATTTTATTGTGCCATATTTGGGATTTCAATCTAGCTTGTGCTGTTTTTGACACAAAAATCTAGTGGAAAAAAAGGTTGAAAAGAAATTTGAATTCATATTCTTAGTTGTATATTTTCCTGAAACGTCTGGGCGCACATGCGTGTATTCCTGCTTTACCTGTGCTGATTTTTGTTTGTCTGTTGACAAGATTTCCAAAACAAGCTTGTTTGTGCTTGTAATTACATTAGGTTTGACTGTTTTCCCAAAATATGTGTGGGGTTTATCAGCAGGTCATTTATACCTTGATGACTGTCTTCTTTTCACCTGTAACTTTGTTTCACCTATTAGGATGCCCTAACCAGTTTGAAATGCATACAGCTCACCAGTCATTTTGTTTTCTTCTAACTTCTACGAATTACCTTTTGAAAATGCAATGTAAATGTATTTCTGCTTTCATTTGTTTTTTTATTTTGTGGTAAAATGTGTTAACATTTTTTATCTAGAAATATTTTTAAATTAAAATTGACTTCACAACTTCAGCTTAACCATCCTAGATGAAACTGTACACTGACATTCGTACATCACTACAGCCTGACTGACTTAAGAAAACTAAAACTTCAGAGAATTCAATGATACCTGACTGCATATAACTTTATAGACTGAATAGCATAGAGACTAGTAATTGTGTTAATTGCTTTGCCAAAACCAACAAACTGTGTTGGCGATTCTCCAGCTATGCAGTAGTGATATGAATTAATGTTCTGCAATACAGAAGTTCAGCAGAATTCTTCCTGAGCTATATGCCAGGACTTCCTTGAGGTTGCATGCTGCCAGTGTAATTTGAATTTCGTATGGACAGGAAAATCTAAAACAGTGTCTAAAAACAAGCATTTTCTGAGCAAAAATAATTATTTACAAAAGCAAAGGTGAGGAAGGACACTTGTCCTTTTATTACAACAGAAAATGTATTTTTTTTAATGTAGTTTTAAGATTAGATCACCAATTGCTATCAAGAAATAGTTTACTGAAAACAAAGCATACCATTCTGCCTTCTGAGTTGCTCATCCTTTATTCAACCAAGTGTATTTATCTCTCCGTTTGTTCTCTCACAAAGCTGCTGAAACATAGTCCTGTGAGTGTTGGCAGCCTTTTTGTATCCCATCTAAGTGACCTTCCCTCATTTGTGTCCTATTCAACAAGTGTTGGAAAGGTTGAAGATCACAGCTGATCTAAATCATTTGCTTGCCAAATATTCATACTGGAGAGAAATGGAGAATGCAATAGCACAGAGTTCTGCCCATCAAATCTGTTGTGGTTTTCTTCAAATCTAATCTCATTCTCTTGTTGGCTTCAAGAATGGGTTATGGCAAAAATTCCATCTTCTAATCAACATCTCCAACAGCATCTTTTCATTCCCTGGTTGATTATCTAAATTGTGTGTCTCTTCAATCAATGAAAACTATACATTGCTAGTTATCGTATCACATCCTTCCACAATCATGAACAACTATCAAGTCACCTGTTTACCTCTTTGGCTCCAATGGAATAAAATCTAAGTTTTGCATCTCTTTTAAAGCTCAGATGCATCACTGGCGAGATCCTAATGAATCTGCTACAGCCTAACTATTGTCTGCTCCTGTGCTGGATTGCCCAAAATGGTGCATGGTACTCCAACTGTAATCTGACTAGATCAGCATTGCTGCCTCCTTTCATATTCTGTGCTTCACATTTGTTGCTTCATAGAGCATCAGCTATCTATTTTCCTTTATAAATGTCTTTATAAATTTGCACTGCTGTTTAATAACTTATGAAAGCACACCTATTCTTTTACTCCTTTTATAAAAAAATTCCCTATTCTTGTATACTACAATCTGGTTTCTCTCGAAAGAATAACTGAGGCTAACAACATTGAATATCATACCAATAACTTGGACACACCTCTGTTTTCTAGATGTGAAATTGCCAACACAGCATTGTAAAAGTTACTGTCAGGAATACATTTGTTTAAATATCAAGGACTGTGTAAACTTAGTTGTCACTAGCTTCATACTTCACTGACTGAAACATTTGGGATTATTGCATTCAGGAATTAATAACATGAAGATGATTGCTGCTAAGCAACTTCTCTGGCCCTGAATATTGAATCGTACAAGCGTGGTGTCCTATTATTCCTTCAGAAAAAAATGTTTTCATTCATTTTTTGTTAACTTTGTCTTTCTTCCTCTCCCTTAATTTAATCTATCTTTCCCAACTTATTCCTCTTTCTATACATAATTCAGAACTAATTTATATTTCTTGGTTTATACTATGAGGATTCTACACACTGACTTGTTGACAAGTCTCATTGTTTCCTTTCCCACTGAGATCCCCGGCACAGGACAGTTCTCTGACATCTGAAATAGCACAAGTCTGAAAAAGTTTGCACAATCCCTTTGAGCAGCTGTTAGGGGAATGGCAAGGGCCATTCTTTTGCATTGACATCAAAATGTAAGCCATTACTATGGAAATGTATTTTGTACTTCATATTTTCCTATTTTAAATTCTATCTATCTGTCACTATCCTGATGCATTAGTTTTACAGTTCCAGTAACTGAATTCTACATCAAATGAATTTGCATGCCATTACATTTTTTACTGATTACCAAATTTAAGTATATTAATTTAAAACATTGTAAATGAGATGCACCAACCAAGCCTATTGTGATACATCACTGACCACATCTTTCAAGTCCAACCTTAACAGGTAGGAAAGCTGAAAGTAATAAGACAGTATTATTATTTCCATGTGATGCTATCTTTGCTTTTATCTGAAGAGATATTGAGGCTTTGACCAAAACAAAGGAGGAGACGTGGTTCAGATACAGGCAGCTGGAATCAAGGGATTCCCTGGAGGTATAAGGGATTGAAGGAATTTACTGAAGAAAAAAATGAATAGGGCAAAAAGTGGGCACAAGAGAGCCTTGGCTGAGTAGATTGGGGTGAATACAACAAGGTACTTTTAAGTATATTAAATGAAAAGGAATAACTAGAGAGATTAAGGCCCTTCAAGGACCAAAGTGGACATGCATGTGTAGAACAGCTGGAGATGGATGAGGTTGACAGGGCAGTGAAGATGGCTTTTTGCACACTGGTCTTCATCAGTTGGGCATTGAGTTTAGAAGTTAGAAAGTTATGTTAATACAGGATGTTGGTAAGGCCATACTTGGAGTATTGTGTTCAGTTTTGGTCACCTTATTATAGGAATGATGTTATTAAACTGGAAAGAGTGCAGAAGAAATTTACAAGCATGTTGCCTGACCTCAATGGTGAGTGTTATAGGGAGGGGGTTGGACTCACTAGGACTTTTTTCTTTAAAGCACAGGAGACTGAGGAAGGACCTTATAGAGGTAGGTAAGAACATGAGAGGCTTGGATACAGTGAACACGTTGTCTTTTTCCCAGGGTTAGGGAATCGACGACTAGAGGGCATCAGTTTAAGGTTAGAGGGGAAAGAATAAGAAGAACCTGTGGGGCCACCTTTTTACACAGAATGGTATGCATGTGGAATGAAATGAGGCAGGTACGTTAACAACATTTAAAAGGCATTTCGACAAATACATGGATATGAAAGGATTAGAAAGATATGGGCCAAATGCAGGGAAATGTGGTTAGCGTGGAGAGACGTTATGATTGGCATGGACCAGTTGGGCCAAAGGACCTGTCTCTGTGTTGTAGGACTTAATTCATAGAATCATTAAGAGAAGGATTAAGACATTCAGTTTCTCCAGCCTGCTTTGCTATTCAACAAGATCATAGCGGGCCTGTTTGCTCTACCTTCCTGCTCCTTTCATCCCTTCATATCTGAAGAAGCTACCTGCTGTTACCTTTTAAAAATTTCAAACTCTACTTCCTCCACCATTTGAAGAGCATTCTAAAAGCTCTGTCTTATAAAAATAAGTTCTCCTCATATGTCTTAAATTCGTGATTTTTTCTTGTTAAATGGTAACAGCTAGTTCTAGGTTTTCCCATGGGAAAAAAGCATTCTGTACATCCACCATATCTAGACCCCTCATGATTTTGTTTCAATCAAAGTACCTCTTACTCTTCTAATCTCAAGTATGTACATACCTAGTCTGTCTAACCTTTCCTTTTAGGACAATCCACTCCAGGTTTTAGTCTGGTAAATCTCATGGAATTATCTTAAAATCTAGAGAATTTTGGAAAATTAAAATCAAAACATCAACTATCTCACTAGAAATTCCTGTTAAGACCTTGGGATGAAATCCTTTAGTTCCCAGGGACTTTAAATCCAACAGTTTACTCTACTGTTTCCCTGGTGATTGTAATTTTCTTAAGTTCCTCACTCTCTTCCATTTAGCAATTTTTACATCTATTTCTGCTTATGACCTCTTTAGTGAAGACAGATGTGAAATAACTAACCATTCAATTCCGCCATCTCCTTGTATTCCATTATTATTTCTCCAGACTCTCTCTAAAGAACCAGAGCTCACTTTGTTAACTTCTTTTTAAAAAAAAATTAAAACTCTTACAATCTGTCCTTTATTTTTCCGGCTAGCTTTCTCTTACTCTGAAAGATTACTAAGAAAGGAAGATTAGTCATATTTGCTCTCTCTTATGTAATATTGTATCAATTATTTTAAATAGGTATGTAAATAACTTCAGTGGGCTACTTTTGACCTCTGATCCATTAATGGTCGAATCCACCCTGATTGGCCCTACCCAATTCTCATTTTTTTAAAAAAGTACTTGGTACTTTAATTCTGCATTATAAACTCAACCAGTAATTTGCCAACAGCTTAAACAGGATGAACTGATCCTTTCATTTCCTGGTTTATGCCTGTCTCCATTTTTGAAGAAATATAAATTTGTCTTGTCAAACCAGGTTATCATCTATATAAAATCTTGAAAAATTATGATCCTTTTTCCAGTTTGCCACAGCATCCTTAAGTTGAATTGGTATTACTTGGACTGGATAGAAGTTCAGTGCAGTAGTAACTAGACTAGCAATACAGTGATTCCCATGCAATCTGTGGGCCTACTCAGACTACTGCTCCACCCATCAGACTCTCCTTTTTTAAGGCATTAACCCTCTTCAATGTGAAAACAACAGAGCTAATGTCTGATTTAAGTCTCCTTGCTGATGTTGATTACCGTGCCAAAAACTAACTTCCTTTTATGCTGCTTCAGTCACCATTGGAACTGTGAACAAAAGTAAAGTTTATTCTGTTCTTTCAAGTGAAAATTGATTTGTGCCATACAGCCAATATGTCGTGGATTACTCCCTCAATATGATAACATACCACCCTCCTTTTTCTCCTCCTCTGGTTTTTTTGGAACGTGCTTTTAGATAACAATCAATAAAGTGAGTGGATCAAGACTTATCTTTAGGTAATGATCCCAGCTAATGATATTACTAGACAAGTCAGATCCCAAACTGAAATCTGGCTTGATAGATCATCTTATTTTTGTTTCAATAATGTGGTCTTTCACTGAAACACAGAAATGTAATACTGCACATTTGGGTTAACAAAAGTTTATTATGCAAAAAAAAAAGAATAAACCAAACTTTTGTAAATAATACATGTTTAAAAGTTTCGAAGCTTCTGGTAAAATATAGTCCCATTAATCCCAGCAGAATTCCATTTCATTCTCAAACACCAGAGAGCATTCCCTTCTATATCCCATTTAAATGGCTTGGCTGTGCCTTCAATTCCCATTTGTGACAATCTGATAATCTCTTCCTTGATTTTTCAAATAAATTAGCTTTAGATTACCCTTTCAGGGTTTTAACCAAACATTTACCTGCTGGAATTTTTAAACTAAGCTCCTTACATTGAGCTAACCTCTTTTTTTTATCGATCCTAAACTACCTCCATTTCTCAGAAGCAATTGTTTCTCACATCCAGCTTCAGTCAAGACTTTGAAAGCCTGCCCAAACTGAAACCAAAAAGTTTTTTTATTCAAGCTATGGTTGTTCCCCCTAAGATGTTAAAAATAAACTGCTGAAATTTCTGTCTGAAAGCTCAATGCACCAGACTATTTACGTTGGATAGTTTGAGTTAACAAAATCTTATTACTCTCCAGGAAGTCTTTCTAACAATTTTAAAATAAGTCATTGTGGCTTTATAAATATTTACAAGTTAATCTTTAAACCTCTTCAGACACTGAGCTCCCATATGCCGCTAGTTCTGAATACAAAAATCCACACTAAACTCTGTTAAAATATTTGTAAATGACAGGCTTTACATCAGAAGTCACGGTGGAAGCATGATGGATTAGATTATGATTGTGAGGCTTAAGGGTCAATTTCATATCTCCCATTATGGAATGTACTGTTTACATCAGTCCTTTTATGGATCAGTATTGGTCAGTCGGACCAGTTCCTATCCCGTTATGCTTTAGAAGCATTAAACTCTTGCTTAAGTTTCTTAACATAGTTTTCTCTGCATTCTGGAATTTCAATCTGAGTACTTATTTTCTCCAAAAAAAGCCAAGGCATAGTTTTTATTTTGTCATTCCATCATTCCAAACCTATCTCTGATTTTTTGAAACCCTTGCCCTCTCCTTACTTTGACACACTATTAACATGGATCATTGTATCTTTTGTTCTTTCTCTCACTTCCCCCTAAACCTTCCTTAATCACATATTTTGCAGCTTTCCTAAATTTAAGAAACAAAACACCTTTGGTTTTGTCAATCTGTGTTTCCTCATGACTAAATTTAATTTGTTTTGTCAATGTTTCTCATTAAAGTATTTGTCTCCATTTATAGTAGAAATGTTGTAATTCCACACTTGCGTCATAAGTAGCATTGCAACAACTTTCTTTTCCACTTCTATTGTCCTCTCTTACAAGAAAAAGACTGTTTAGAACAATCCAGTAAGCCTCTTTCCCTACTCTAGGGAATTGTTTCCCTAGCCTTTCAAGTTTATTTCCTATAAGTACCCATTTAATTTTCTTTTGAAATCCTTTGTCTCCATTTCCATTACACTTACTGTGAAAGACAAGGTTTCTTCAAATTTTCCCTTTCATCTCTTGCCCAAACTTTAAATCTGTTCTAACTATTTTGAGAGTTCTGTGTTGGCTTGGACACTGGGAAAATTCACCACCACCTTGAGTAATGCCACAGCCTCTTGCAGCATTTAACAGGGCAAATGAGGCCTTACTTAACATTTCATTGAGAAAATACATTTTGAACTGTGCAGTACACCCTTGGTTTGCAATGAAGCACCAGTCTAAATTATTTTTCTTAAATTCCTGGAGTAGGGCTTGAATGCAAACCTTTTTAAAAATTTTGCAAAGGTGATACTTTTTGAATAACCAACAGTTAGAGTATTTACACCAATAAGTGTTATCTTTAATCCTATCACATACAGGCTTTTATTTCCTCCAGTTTCCTTCCCTTAGGGCAGTGCCTTGTTTTGTTAAATGAAGGCAAAATTAAGTTTTCTTTTAAAATTGGATCAAAATTGATCATGGGCTGCTACTCCATCAGTCACGTCAAGACAACTCCTTAGAGAGAATGAAACCTGGTATGACTGCCATTGAAGATTTTCTTTAAAGCAATATATTTCTGAAGCTCTTTCTCAAATGAATATAGAGGATAACTTTTAGATCCCTTAAATATTTGTTGGAAGATTAATTTACCATGTGCTAAGTCCACTCTTGGATACTCCTTCAGTTGATTGTGTTATGCTGTTATTGACTTGTAGGTTATTCATTGTATTAAAATAATATCTAAATTAGATGCATATTGTTAAATGTTCTCTTCATCCTTTGTGATGAAATTAGCCTACAACAAAACTAATGCCAACCCAATAATATGCATATACTGCTGTATTTCTGTGTAGATGATTTTATAGTTAGGTTTTACAGTTCTTAGATATCTTGTCAATTCAGATAAAGCTGTGATATGTACAGTATGTTTTGTTAATGAGAATTGCCCTTAAGAATTGCAGACAGAAAGTCTGATCTGATTTTTTGCCAACATAAGTTGACACAACTATGCTACATACTCAACTTAATGTATTTTGCTGCTGCTTTTAATACATTTAACAGTAATTGTTATTCAGCCAAAACACAGTGAGTGCCAAAAATATTGCATGCTGTAACTTGACAATGTAAAGTGCTCAAAATATTTTAGTGAGTAGTTATTTTAACAGAAAACATTGTTGAGTTACTCAATATGCTTAACCAGTATATACAGCTTGTGGATGAAAAAGCAATTGTGTTAAGTTTAATTCGTGAACATGTTCCAACTTAAAGCTACAGTTTTTGAATCCAGTTTCATTATACACAGAATAAACCTGGCATGTCATTGTTTCCTCTTGTGTATCTGCTTTATTCATTTCAACTTGTATCCTTCCTATAATTTAGTTTGTCTTTAGTGAATGCAAAAATCATACTGATGAATGATGAGATAAATGCTACATTTTAGACATACAGCTTCAGAGATTTCCTCCCTTAGCCCAAGAGAGTCATCTTTGAGACATATTGCCCTACTGTGTTCTGAGGATGACTACCAATGAACTGAAGTCATTGGATCATATAAATGGAAAAACAAAAATGAGACTTAGTAGAGAATGAGTGTTAGAAGTGAACAGTTTAGTTACAAGTCTGGTTGTTGCCTACTCCGTTTCAGTTACACAATTTGAAAAGTAAATAAAGGAAGTATTGTTCAGCCATAGTCCATTTTTACCATTCATCCATCGTGTAGTGTTTGTGCATCCTCCAGTTTGGGGTCAGAAATCTTGAGCATCGAGTATTTTTTTTCTCTCCCTCTCCCTGCTGGCTGCAAACAACACCTGTTCAGAAATCGGATGTTGTGTGGTCATCCTGTCACCCTCATCGACTGCAGGAAAAAGAAGTATTCTGTTACAGAAATTCTGGAGCAGATGACGTGGAATTTCAACCTCCACATGTCCCAGAGAAGAACAGTGACTATGACTCATCTGTATCATCATGACGGTACTGTGGCTGCAAGCTCCATTTTAGGAGCTGGCTCCATAACAACTAGTGGTTGACGTTAGTCCTGAGCTTGCAGACACATGATTTGTATCCATCTGTGTGGCAGCGCTTAGAGCAGTCACAGGGGCAGCCGCAGCTTCTGTGTCGATCTATTGGGGACAGCCTCATTGGAACTATGTGAATAATATCAGAAACTATAGCTCCTCAGTAAAATGGTCATCCAGCAGTCACGTTACACTCAACTAACATCTGAACATTAATTTCAAACATTAGGACTTTGTGGCCTCCCGATATTGAACCCTGTGAGATGTCTGCATGTTGCTGGGGCACATCATTGCCTGGATTCAGAAACCTGTTGTCCAAGCCTTTGGTGCACAACAAGAAGGAGATTGTACATGTGGTAGTAGCTAGGGCGTCTTCTCCCCGAGTACCCAAAAAATGCAGCATAGTACATACAAGAATGTTATCAAGACTCCTTGCAGCCAGTATTTTTAGTTAATACATTAAGTCAATGTAAACAGTTCTTGTACAACATTTTTTTTTATCACAGTTGTCTTACACCTGTATTGTATGGGTATGTGTTTATTATTATTGTCCTTTGAAAGACCTCATTACCCAAAATTGGCTTCCTCCTCCCTCAGAAGGAAACACGCACACTCCAAGTGTGGAGACAGCAATTATTATTTCCATTGCATATTGGATGGAAGGAAATAGAGGATGTGCTTCTGAGTCTGGGACTCCATCTTTCACTCTGTGACAAAGCTGGAAGATTTTAACAGGCAGTTAGTACCGTACAGAAATGTTGCAGTTTTAAATTAAGCAATGACTCAATGTTCATTACAAAACATTTCGCTACATGTGCAACTTTAAACGAGAGATTCTACATTTATCTGCAAAGAATTCATTACCACAATATTTAAGGTTTTCAATGAATTGAATATATTTTTGTTAACAGGTATAAAACAGATTTTTCCCTCCTTTGCACCCTCTTTTCCACCACCACTCAGCATACAGCCTCCCTCTGTCCATCCCCATCCCCATGCCTTTTGCAGGCTCCCTCTCCCCACCCCACACATGGTTATCCTTGTTGCACACACTTCCCAGCTTTTTTTTTTGCTTGTTTCTCTCAACCATCTTGAAACCAACTCCTTGCCTCCTCCCCTGCTCCTACCTCCACCTCTTGGAGTTTCCTTAGTTAACCCTCACCCTTTGCAACTTCCTTTCCAGTCAACCCCAGCATTGCCTGCTGACTGGTAGGCTCCTCTTCCTGCACCATCTGCAATCAGTACCCTTGCCCAGTAAAGGACCCAAAACCCCAAGTAGCAAGTATTGGAAAGAAGTGGACCATGATTGGAGGAGCAGCATCTCAAGTTCTCACTGTAACAGATATTCTCATGAGTAAATATTTCCTGGCTTTTTGAGGGCTTTTGGTTGTGATTCACCTGATGACACTGTGTAAAATATTTGCCTTGAGTGGGTAGGAATTAAAATTTAAAGTATACATTGGAATATCTTACCAAATCTAAATTTTGCTCTTTGACAGTAGTAACAAAAAAAAAACATAAAGACACTTGGAGTTTAGAACATAGAATATTACAGCGCAGTACAGGCTCTTTGGCCCTCGATGTTGCACCGACCCGTCATACCAATCTGAAGCCCATCTAACCTAACTATTCCATGTATGTCCATATGCTTGTCCAATGACAACTTAAATGCACTTAAAGATGGCAAATCTACTACCTTTGCAGGCAAAGCATTCCATACCCTTACTACTCTCTGAAAATCTCCTCTGCACCCTTTCCAAAGTTTCCACATCCTTGTTATAATGCGGTGACCAGGACTGTACACAATACTACAAGTCTGGCCGCACCAGAGCTTTGTACAGCTGTAGCATAACCATGGTTCCGGAACTCAATCCCTCTATTAATAAAAGCTGTATGCCTTCTTAACAACCCTGTCAACATGGGTTGCAACTTTCAAGGATCTGTGTACCTGGACACCGAGATCTCTCTGCTCATCTACACTCCCAAGAATCTCTCTGCTCATCTACACTCCCAAGAATCTTACCATTAGCCCAGTACTTTGCATTCCGATTATTCCGACCAAAGTGAATCACCTCACACTTGTCCGCATTAAACTCCATTTGCCACCTCTCAGCCCAGCTGGGTGAACTTGCAGCATGGGCTGGTACCTGGGACTTCGATGTTGTGGCCATTTCAGAGACATGGATAGAGCTGGGACAGGAATAGTTGTTGCAGGATCCAGGATTTAGATGTTTCGGTAAGAACAGAGAAGATGGTAAAAGGTCCCCACCACCTTTTACTCTCTCTCTCTGTTCTCTCTCTCTCTGTGTTCTCTCTCTCTCTCTGTTCTCTCTCTCTCTGTGCAAAGTACTGGGCTAATGGTAAGATTCTTGGGAGTGTAGATGAGCAGAGAGATCTCGGTGTCCAAGTACACAGATCCTTGAAAGTTGCCACCCACGTTGACAGGGTTGTTAAGAAGGCATACAGCTTTTATTAATAGAGGAATTGAATTCCGGAACCATGGTTATGCTACAGCTGTACAAAACTCTGGTGCGGCCACACTTGCAGTATTGTGTACAGTCCTGGTCACCGCATTATAACAAGGATGTGGAAACTTTGGAAAGGGTGCAGAGGAGATTTACTAGGATGTTGCCTGGTATGGAGGGAAGGTCTTACGAGGAAAGATGTGTGGCATTGTTGGTCAAGGACAGTATTACAGTTGCAGAAAGGATGTTTGGGGATTCGTCAACTGAGGTAGTATGGGCTGAGGTTAGAAACAGAAAAGGAGAGGTCACCCTGTTGGGAGTTTTCTATAGGCCTCCGAATAGTTCCAGAGATTAGAAGAAAGGAAAGCAAAGATGATTCTCGATAGGAATGAGAGACAGGGTAGTTGTCATGGGGTCTTCAACTTTCCAAATATTGACTGGGAACACTATAGTACGAGTACTATAGATGGGTCAGTTTTTGTCCAGTGTGTGCAGGAGGGCTTCCTGACATAGTATGTAGACAGGCCAACAAGGGGCGAAGCCACATTAGATTTGGTACTCGGTAATGAGCCCGGCCAGGTGTTAGACTTGGACGTAGGTGAGCACTTTGGTGATAGCGATCACAATTCTGTTATGTTTACTTTAGTGATAGAAAGGGATAGGTGTATACCACTGGGCAAGAGTTACAGCTGGGGGAAAGGCAATTACAATGCAATTAGGCAAGATTTAGGAAGCATCAGAAGAGCCAGGAGGAGACATGAGAAGTTGTTGGCGGATAGGATCAGGGTAAACTCTAAGGCTTTCTATAGGTATTTAAGGAATAAAAGAATGACAAGAGTAAGATTAGGGCTAATCAAGGATAGTAGTGAGAAGTTGTGTGTGGAGTCAGAGGAGATAGGGGAAGCACTAAATGAATATTTTTCGACAGTATTCACCCTAGAAAACGACAATGTTGTTAAGGAGAATACTGAGATACAGGCTACTAGACTAGGTGTGATTGAGGTTCACAAGGAAAAGGTATTAGAAATCCTGCAGAGTGTGAAAATAGATAAGCCCCCTGGGCCGGATGGGATTTATCCTAGGATCCTCTGGGAAGCCAGGAAGGAGATTGACGAGCCTTTGGCATTGATCTTTAAATCGTCATTGTCTACAGGAATAGAGCCAGAAAACTGGAGGATAGAAAATGTGGTTCCCCTGTTCAAGAAGGGGAGTAGAGACAACCCTGGCAATTACAGACAGTGAGCCTTACTTCAGTTGTTGGTAAAGTGTTGGAAAAGGTTATAAGAGATAGGATTTATAAGTGTTGGAAAAGGTTATAAGAGATAGGATTTATAATCATCTAGAAAATAATAATTTGATTAGGGCTAGTCAGCACCGTTTTGTGAAGAGTTGGTCGTGCCTCACAAACTTATTGTGTTCTTTGAGAAGGTGACCAAAGAGGTAGATGAGAGTAAACCGGTTGATGTGTATGTGGATTTCAGCAAGGCATTCGATAAGATTCCCCACAGTAGGCTATTGTACAAAATGCGGAAGAATGGGATTGTGGGAGATACAGCAGTTTGGATCAGTAATTGGCTTGCTGAAAGACGACAGAGGGTGGTGGTTGATGGGAAATGTTCATCCTGGAGTCCAGTTACCAGTGGTGTACCGCAAGGGTCGGTGTTGGGTCCACTGCTGTTTGTCATTTTTATAAACGACCTGGATGAGGGCGTAGAAGGGTGGGTTAGTAAATTTGCAGACAGCACTAAGGTCAGTGGAGTTGTGGATAGTGACGAAGGATGTTGTAGGTTACAGAGAGGCATAGATAAGCTTTTAAGTTTTGCTTTTATTTGTTTTCCTCTTCCATGACAGCTGGCAACCCATTTCAATACTGTCTGAACAAAATTGAAGTGTATTTGCTCTATAAAAGTCAAAAACATATATCACACCACTGTTCCAAAATTTTTTAATGCCATTTGATCTTACAAGTTACAGTGAAGGTTTTATATTTATGGTTAGAGCTGTGGTTTGTGTGGGATTTTTTAGCCACTGAAATAATTCTGCCCTGCCAGTGGTTTTTTTGCCTTTTCCATGTTTAAATTGCTGTTTTTTCTGGTTCTAATTATCATCGAGTGATACCAGTTTTACTATCCCTAATGTTTAGCACCTCGTTAATTCAGGTGGTTCACACTTTTCACAGTTCACCCAAGATTCAAACGTGAAATGTAGTGTTGTAATTTTATTCATTTCTGTTCTTAATCACTTTTCAGTTCTGACTCCTATCAAAGTAAGTAAATTGTCCAATACAACTATACTGTATTTCTGCAAATAAATACCATCAGAACGTTTCATATCATTTAAATATACAAAAAATACTGGTCAAATGCTATTTAATACTTAACTACCACTAAACTAAAATATTAAGGAAGGACTGGAATTTTCATATCAACTGGAAATTGCAGAATTTGTGAAGTTATAAGGCTTCAGCTATGTCTTGTCAAAGTGTTTTTTAATACCTAGCTGTCTCACTTGACTATATTTATTTAAAAAAAACAAAATTCTGAACCAAAAAAGTAAATTCTGAAAAAACTCAGCATTATTGGCAATATATACAGCAAAATGTACATTTCCTTTCATATTGTTAAGGTTCAAACAAAATGCTGAGTGAATAGAACATGATGCAAGTTAAACAGCAGTGTTTGAGATTAGCTCATTTCAATGAAGTACATTGGGAGGTTAGCCAGGAAAGCTTTGGAAATAGCTTGTTTGGGCTAGTTTAAATTCAAACATTTTCTAGAGTAATAAATTGACTGTGTGCTATTAGCTGCTATCTTTATCTGTTTATATTTGTGATCTTTATGAATGCAAGTTTTGGGGGTTTGTTCTTTCTATTTGTTCAGTGATGGTGCTTTCTCTGGATTTCCCATCTCTCCTCCAAAACCAGCACTACCACCAACCAAACCACCCCCCCCCTTCCCCCCCATCACTATCACTACCATGAACATACTGAATGGAAGTTTTTCTTTCATTTGCCAGGGTTGGAGGATTTGAGCTATAGAGAGAGGCTGAACAGGCTTGGGGCTGTTCTGCCTGGAGCGTCGGAGGCTGAGGGGTGACCTTATTAAGGTTTACAAAATTATGAGGGGCATGGATAGGATAAATTGACAATTTTTTTTTCCTGGGGTCAGGGAGTCCAGAACTAGAGGGCATAGGTTTAGGGTGAGAGGGGAAAGATATAAAAGAGACCTAAGGGGCAACTTTTTCACACAGAGGGAGGTACGTGTACGGAATGAGCTGCCAGAGGAAGTGTGGAGGCTGGTACAATTGCAACATTTAAAAGGCATTCGAATGGGTACATGAATAGGAAGAGTTTGGAGGGATATGGGCCGGGTGCTGGCAGGTAGGACTAGATTGAGTTAAGATATCTGGTCAGCATGGACGGGTTGGACCAAAGGGTCTGTTTCCATGCTGTACATCTCTATGACTCTGTGACTCCAAATCTTCATTTTGAAAACAAGTGCTGACCATGAAAAGAGCACTGTATATGTGTGAGCAGTGCAAATGATCTCCAGTTATATTGGGAGAGGAGTGGAAACTAATATCCGAGGATAGGCCATGGGAATAATATAACAGCAGCCAGGTCCCTGTTTAGAACTTTCCCAGATTTGAGTTTGTTTCAGAAACTAGGCAACCAGTCTTGCTCATTGGTTAGAGCTTTGAGTATCGGAATTGGGACATTTTGTTGCAGCTGTACAAGACATTGATGAGGCCACATTTGGAGTACTGTGTGCAGTTCTGGTCACCCTACTATAGAAAGGATATTATTAAACTAGAAAGAGTGCAGAAAAGATTTACTAGGTTGCTACCTGGACTGGAAGGTTTAAGCTTTAAGGAGAGGTGGGATAGGCTGGGACTTTTTTCCCTGGAGTGTAAGAGACTGAGGGGTGACCTTAGACTCTTATAAAATCATGAAAGGCATAGATATGATCAATAGCCAAGAGCTTTTCCCATGGTCAAAGTGTCTAAAACTAGAAGGCATAGGTTTAAGGTGAGAGGGGAGAGATACAAAAGGGTCCAGAGAGGCAATTTTTTCACATAGGACGGTAGTGGTGGAAGCGAGTACAATTTTGTTATTTAAGAAACATTTAGACAGGTCATGGATTGGACAGGTATAAACCGATATGGACCAAACACAGGCAAATGGGACTAGTTTAATTGTGAAAACTAGGTGGCATGGGCAAGTTGGGCCGAAGGGCCTGTTTCCATTGCTGTAGACCTTTATGACTTTACCACCTTCGATGGAATAGAATATCGTGGTGTCCTCCTATACCTTTCTTGATGACCACTAGAAGTAATCGGTCATGTAGTTTTCTAAAAGACACAGGATTACATGCTTAAACTGAAATGTTTCAAAATAATGGAACGGAATATCAAATTTCATTATGACCCAAGAAACCTTAGAGGATTAAAAGCCTACTCGAAATCCTGGGTAACTAAAAGTGACCTACCAATTCATCAATGATACACGTGCAACAACGATCAAGATCTATCCATTGGCAGATACACTAATATGATCTAAAACAAATATAAAATCAGTTTGCGTTATTGTATATGCCTGTAATGAAACAAAGTTTCAGAAGTAACATTTCACAAGATTAATTGTATTTGGAAGACATTTGCCTTCTATTCTAGACTATCTTTTTATTGCCATAACTGAACAGAGTTTACAACTGGTGATTAAACAAATTTCACTAAACCAGTCAATTTAGTTCCACAGTGGTTACTATCATTGATAATGGGTAGAATTAGTCCTTCGCTTTGTGGGTTCTAGACAGGGAATTACCATTTCCATATCAGTAAAATAAAGTCTCATGGATCTTTTTCAGTAAATTGCCTCCTGATAGATGTCAAAATGATATTATTTGACTCGAGAAGGATTGTGGTCAAGTAAGAAAGTAATAATCAAAAACAGTTGATTGGATAAAGTATATTCCATTACTGCAAAAATGAAGAGAAATCTCTTGAAATGTTTGGCTAGTATTTCAGGATTGTGTTGAGGAATTGCGAGGTCTATCAGAAATGAAAGCCAAAAACAGTGGAAATACTCAGGTGAATGGCACACAGTGAAATGGAGTTATGTTTCAGATATTGTGCTGGATTTTGTAGAGTCCACTAAAGCAGGCAGAATAGCAGACATACATGACCAGCTGCAAATCATTCTCCCAAGTGCTGGGTAAAACTGTAAAGCATTAAGTCAGCTGCAAGAAGGTAACAAAACAAGAAACTCTCGCATTAGTAGTAGGAAACAAATTGAAATGCATGTGGGAAATTAAATATGCAATTTAAATGCAGTTCAACACTATTTAGTTTTACTTCTCCACTTCAGTAAAACTCCTGTTTGTCTCATGCCTTCAGTAATCTGCCCACTGAAAGATGGCAAATTATATCTGACATCTTTGATTTGGTGAGAAATTCTTTTGGACGTCCAGGAGACTTGGTGACAAGCCCCTGGATTAACAATACAGAGATGACCTCTTTATAAAAACACACTGAGTTGACACTAAGGGGCAGAATCTCAGGTAAAAAATTCAGAATTTAGAAATAGTGGGCTCAAAATATAAAGAGCAGCAGACAGATGAACTACAGAGTGGGTCTTGAATTGGCATCACGTACCTGAGGATGCTTATGGGAGGATGCTTATAAAGTTACCTACCTGGGGAGGAGGAGAATATAGCATTGGCAACATGAGAATCATGGATTCTGCCCTTTTCCTTCCTTGAGCACTGGAGGGGACAGTGCTACCTTGCTGTAATATCTAAGACCTCAGTTGAGTCAATTGGTATTGCTGAATGATCTTGTGTGACAGCAGAGAAATCTTCTCCCTGAACTTAGCAAATCTTTTTGGGCTGGAACAACAGAAATTAAGATGATGGAGATGTAGAAAGCATTGATAACAATGTCTGAAGAAAACATAGGGCTGGCTGCCCTTTAACTATGGCACCAGATGCTACAGAACAACAGGTGTTGTAAACTTCCTGATGGCAAACCACGTTTGTTACATGATACAGTGGCTGAGGCTGTAGCGAACGCATTCATGAGCTTGCCATAATGCAATTGGATTCAGCCAATTGCCAAGGATCACGAGGACATCAGCAATTTCCTCTGGCTCTTCCAGCAGGTGCCATGAGAGGAGGACTAAATCCAGCCTGCTAACACGGTTTTCACAGATGCTGCCTGACCTAAGTGTTTCCAATATTTTGTTTTATTTTGGATTTCTGATGTTTTGCTTTTGTACTAGCTCCATTGGCTTTACTGTATTTGTGTTGGTTTACAGTTAATGGTGTGGAACTGCTAGACCTATTTTATCTGGCTCTTGCTAATATATATTTGAGGTGTTATCCAAACAGCTTAGAAACCTTGCTAAATCTGAGCAAGTTCTGTTTGAAAGCTACTCATAAAATACTCCATTTTCTTGCAATACATTGGTATTCCGTCTTTCAGCGTGAAAAATCTATTTTTAATATTGTTTTTCAATGAGCTCTCCATTCCAAGATTAATAGTTGATGCTGTCATAAATCTTCATGGATTATGAGCTGACATTGCTACTTTCTTTGTCCTGAGGAAGGATCATTGGAGCCAAAATGATAACTCTGATTTCACTCCACAGATGCTGCCAGACCTGCTGAACTTTGCCAGCATTTTCTGATTTTGTTTCTGATTTACAGCATCTACAGTTCTTTTGATTTTTATTGTTACTTTCTTTGTTCTTATGATCTTTTTTGTACCAGTACTCTTGGTCTCAAGACCTATTAGTAGCATTGGATCAGAGCTTTTTAAATCTTATTTCCATTTTGATTATGAGGGAGTTGCATAAAATCACTTGAAAAGCATCTAGTTTGTTCAAATTGCACCTGGCTTGTTGGTCTAGGGGTGTGATTCTAGCTCAGGCACTTGTTCTACACTGGTACATGAGAGGTCCCCCGTTGAAATCCCAGGCAAGACCCAGATGCCTTCCTCTAGTTACAAGGAAAGGTAGGAAAGTGAAGTTGATGATTATCCGATTGGACATTATCTCAGTGAATGGTTGAAGCAAACTCGTTGAGCTGAGTTCTGCCTGCATAATACATTGAACATTACAGCACAGTACAGGCCCTTCGGCCCTCAATGTTGCACCTCCCTGTGAAACAATCTGAAGCTCATCTAACCTACATTATTTCATTCTTGTCCATATACCTATCCAATGACCGTTTCAATGCCTGCAAAGTTGACAAGTCTACAACTGTTGCAGGCAATGTGTTACACGCCCCTGCTACTCTGAGTAAAGAAACTACCTCTGATATCCGTCCCATATCTATCTCCCCTCAATTTGAAGCTATGCCCCCTCATGCTATTCATCACCATCCTCGGAAAAAGTCTCTCACTGTCCACCCGATCTACCCTCTGATTTGATTAGATTAGATTAGATTAGATTCACTACAGTATGAAAACAGGCCCTTCGGCCCAACAAGTCCACACTGACCCTCCAAAGAGCATCACCCACACCCATTCTACTACCTTATATTTACCCCGACTAATGCACCTAACACTGCAGGCAACTTAGCATGCCCAATTTACCTGACCTGATCTTTGGATTGTGGAAGGAAACTGGAGCACCCGGAGGAAACTCACGCAGACATGGGGAGAATGTGCAAACTCTACACAGACAGTCGCCTGAGGCGGGAATCAAACCCTGGTTCCTGGCGCTGTGAGGCACCAGTGCTAACCATTGAGCCACCATGCCACCCACAAGGAAAGGTTGAGGGACAATTGAAAAGATAATATATTTGAAAAGAAGCTTGAGAGGTGGCTTAATTGAGACATATAAGATGGTTTCCTTGTAAGACCTTCACTCCGTATCAGGCAACATCTTAGTAAATCTCCTCTGAACCCTTTCCAAAACCCAGTTCTGCAGCTTATCCGTGTCCCTCTGTAACCTACTTCTGGTCCTACATCTTATGAACAATCATTTGTTTACAATTGTTTGATTTCTGATGTACTCTCTGCTCTAAATTGCTTTTAGGCAAAATATGTTGGCATTAGTCACCAGTGCGCATTTATGCACGTTGTGTGTAAGGAATAGCAAGTGTAATTTCAGCATTTAAAAGGTGGTTGGAGCAGATTGCAAATAGACCAGTTTACAATTCCTTAACTTCAGAATTGTGTCCTGTCATCAGTGGCCATCTGAAGGTCCAAATATGTTCATCAACGACGTTCATATATTAATGTATGAAAGATGTTCAACAAAGACAATTCCGGCAAAGTTAATATTACCAAACACCTCCAAAAATTCAGAGAACTCTCAGTTGTATACTTTTAATTGTCAAATGTGCAACATAATGCAACATTCTCTGATGCAATTGTATTTTAAAAAATTAAAACTTACCTGGTAGTAGTAATTGTGTTTGGGAGAAAGATAGTGCACTGTATTTATTATTTAATCATTCCTCATCTAATCTTTTTTCTGTCCTCTCAATTATTTATATGTTATGAATTAGAGCCTTTGACTTGAAGTATCTTTGGTAAAAGAGATCCATCAGCGCTGTGTTGCTATTCCGGATTACACTGCATTTCTTTTCAAAAAATTATCTTTTCAATTGTCAGCATAATGCAGTTCTATTAATTTTCAGTAGAAAAAGTCTATATTTCCAGTTATTACCTTAACCGCTTACCTGCAGAGAGCATCGGTTTGTGAGATCAACCCGCTCATTCATATGAAATCATTGTTTGCTGAAAATCCATCACGAGGCAGTTGTAGATTTGTTCCTGTCATGCATTCCATCCAAGCGTTATGTTGGGGAGGTGATGACCCAGTGGTATTATCACTTGACTATTAATCCAGCAACCCAATTGATGTTCTGGGGACCCAGGTTTGAATCTTGCTGATGGTGGAATTTGGATTCAATGAAATATATCTGGAATTAATAGTCTATAGATGCCATGAGCAGCACCAGGCATACCAAGAAGCTGTTGTCGGTTGGAAATGTGTTTTGAAATCTGCCATCCTCTCCTGGTCTCATCTCTCTGTGACTCCGGACTCTCAGCAATCTGGTTGACTCTCAACTAGCACTCAGTTGCATCAATCGTTACGAAATCTCAACAAAAATGAAACTGGGCATTGACCTAGGCACCAGAAAAGACAATGGCAGAAACAACCCTGTCGACCCTGTCCTCCTTTCTAATATCTGGGAGCTAGTGCCGTAACTGGGAGAGCTGTCTCTCAGGCTAGTCAAGCAACAGTTTGTCATTCATTCCTAGGGAATCTTATCTTACGATGTTCCAGACGCAATTATCACCATCCCTGGATATGTCCTGTCCTGCCAGCAGGACAGACCCACCAAAGATGGTGAACAGCGGTAAACAATTGAGAGAGCTGCCTTAGAAGTCCTCAATATTGACTGCAGACACCACAATGTCCCATGGCTTCAGGTTACACATGGGCAAGGAAACCTCCTCCTGATTACCATGTATTGTCCTCCTTCGACCGATGAATCATACATCACCATGTTGAACAAGACTTTGAGGAAGCAGTGAGGGTTGCACGGTGCAAGTAGTACTGTGGGTGAGCGACTTCATTGTCCAAGAACGCTTGCCAGAAGCATTGCTGTTCGAGCTGGTGGGCTGGGATTGTGGCTGGTGATGTCTGCCAACTAGAGGGAAAAACATACTTGACCTCAGCCTTACAGCTGCAGATGAATCAGTCTGTGATGTCATTAGTAAAAGTGGCCAACGCAGAGACTTTTTGGAGTCCATTTGTAAGCTCCCACCTTTACAATGAGAATACTCTCCATGTTGTGTGGCACTATCACTGTGCTAAATGCGATAGACTTCAAATAGGTCTAGCAACTCAAGACTGTACAATGAGTCTCTGAGAATTATCAACAGCAGCAAAATTGTACTCCCAACACAATCTGTAACCTCATGCCTGGCATTTCGCCCAGTCAACCATTACCATCAAGCCAGGGGATAAACCCTGTTTAAATGGAGAGTGCAGGAGGACATGTCAGGAGAAGCACCAGACGTACCAAAAATAATGTCAACCTGGTGAAGTGACAAACGCTATAAGCAGCAAGTAATAGAATCAAGCAATCCCACAACTAATGGACCAGATCGAAGCTCTGCAGTTCTGCCACATCCAGACAATTGGTGGTGGACAATGAAGCAACTCACTGGAGGAGCAGGTTCTCCAAATATCCTCCTCTTCGATGATGGAAAAGCCCAATCCATCAGTGCAAAAGATAAGGATGAAGCATTCACAACAATCTTTAGCCAGAAGTGCTGAGTGGATGATTCATTTCAGCCTCCAACAGTGGTCCCCAGCATCATAAAAACCAGCCTTCAGCCAATTCAGTTCACTTAATGCAATATCAAGAAATGGTTGCAGGCACTGGATATTGTAAAGGTTACAGGTCATGACAACATTGCCACAATAGTACTGAAGGCATGTGCTCCAGAACTTGCCACTCCCCTAGCCAAGCTCTTTCAGTCCAGCTACAGCCTGGCATCTGTTCAACAGTGTGGAAAATTGCTCAGGTGTGGCTTGTACACACACAGCAGGACAAGTCTAACCTAGCCAATTACTGTCCCATCAGTCGACTCAAACATCAGTAAAGTGATGAAAGGTGTCATCAACAGTACTATCGAGTAGCACCTGCTCAGTGACACCCGCACCAACCAACCCCACCCCTCTGTGGTGGAACACTTCAACTCCCCCTTCCATTCGGCCAAGGGCATGCAGGTCCTGGGCCGCCTCCATCACCACTCCCTAACCACCCGGCACTTGGAGGAAGAACGTCTCATCTCCCGCCTTGGGACCCTCCAAACCCATGGCATCAATATGGATTTTACCAGTTTCCTCATTTCCCAGTTCCAACCTTCCAACTCTGCACTGCCCTCATGACCTGTCCTACCTGTCCATCTTCCTTCCCACCCATCCGCTCCACCCTCCCCTTCAACCTATCACCATTACCCCCATCTCCATCCATTGCTCACTCAGCTATCTTCCCCCACTCCATTTACCTCTCCACTCCCGAGGCTTCCACCTCATTCCTGATGAAGGGCTTTTGCCTGAAACATCAATTTTCCTGCTTCACGGATGCTGCCTGACCTGCTATGCTTTTCCAGCACCACAGTCTTGACCTTGCTCATTGACTCCCAGTTTGGGTTCCACCAGGGCCGATCAGCTCCTGATCTCATTACAGCATTGGTTCAAGTGTGGACAAAAGAGCTGAATTCCTGAGTGAGAGTGACAGCCCTCTGCATCGAGATCACATTTGACTGAATGTGGCAACAAGAACCCTTAGCAAAACTGGAATCAGGGGCAAGCGATCCACTGTTTGGAGAACACTTCCTGCATGTGCAACATGCAGTGTTTTTGTCAGTGTCAGTCTATCCACTAATGTTAAAGCAAACGTGTTGATTATCTACCCTGTCTATGCCCCTTTTAATTTTATACATCCAAATCATATCCCCTCTCAGTTGCGCCAAGGAAGGTAACCCCAGTCTATCCAATTTCTCTTCGTTAAAACTCTCCAGCCCATGCAGATCCTTCCTGGTAAAGCTCCTCTGCATCCTCTGCAGTGCAATCACATTCCTCCTATAATGTGGATTCCAGAACTACAACAATACTCAAGTTGTGATCTAAACACTAAGTAAGATCCACAAATATACTTCACAATCTAAATAAATTAAATGTGGAAACTAATTGTCATTTTTCTAAATTTGCTGATGACTGGGTATCAGTGCAATTTGTGAGGAGGATGCAAAGAGAACCTTCATCAACTTAGTGAACAGCTTTGAACATGGCAGATGGAACTTAATATGAATAATTATGAAGTTATTCACTTTGATGGATAAAAGTATATTTCTTAGTGATTGGTAAGTGTGGAAAACCAAAGGAACCTGAGTGTGCTTGCTCAAGAGTAACTAAAAGTTAGTGTGCAGGTACAACAAGCAATTAGACAGGCAAAGGACATGTTGGCCTTCGTCACAAGGGGATTTGGTATAGCAGTAGAGATGTTTTGCTGCAGTTGTATTGACCTTTTCTAGTTTTGGTTCCCATCTTTAAAGAGGGATAGTTAATTAGCTTGCTTGGGCATGTTATGACATAGCTGCAGTGCAGGTAGGACTTAACCGAAGACATTCTGGCCCAGAAATAGGGTCACTACCACTGTGCTACAAAATTTTCTGAGGAGAGGTATACTTATCATAGAGGGAATGCAAGTGTGGTTCACCAGATTAAACTCTGAGATGGCAGGAATGACTTGCAAAGATATTGAGAGTCTAGATTTGTGTTCTGTACATTTTGAAGAGCAAAAGGTAAACTCTATAAAACTTACAAAATTCTTAAAAGCCATGATAGGATAGATGTGATTAACATATCTTGTTCGTGGCTGGTAGATTGTGATTAATTCTTAATGGCTTGACAGCCCTAACTTGTTTCATTGCTTCAGATTTCTGGCTTTCACTGGTTCTATCAAGGCATGATGAATTGGAGATTCTTTTGTCGGTCATTACTGAATCCAAGGATTTTTCCTCATGAAAGATTTTTGTTTTGCAGATAATGGATTTATACCTGACACAATGCTTGAGGATGTGATGAAAGCATTGGACCTAGTGTCAGACCCTGAATAGTAAGTATTCCCAACAGTAGTCTGTTCTGCTATAACATAGCACTTCTTCAACGTGAATTGAAGAATTTAGACTGTTATTTGTAGAACGTGATCTTTCCTTATCTCTATCGGCTATAACGTGATTCCGGCCCCATTAGCTTAAATGGATTGGCTTTGTGCAATTTTCTTATAATGCCAGATCACACGAGAATGGAACTATGTCATTATATTAGACTCAACTGTACTGTGATATTAAACCTCAAAATAAAAGTGTTAATGTTGTAGTTCTTATGATAAGTAAGTAATATCTGAACTTGATTATTGCTGAAGAAAAGAGTTTTGCTTTTGATGCTTTTCATTTTTTAATTATAGCAGATGCAAAAATGCTACATTTTGAAGAGAGCAACAATTCTGCAAGATAAAAGGATGCTGAATAGTTAGCAAATTGACTCGGACTCTGGTGAAAGCATTGTTATGGCAAATGCATAAGGGAACTCATGTCTCTCACTTTTGTTTAATTCAAGAAAGGCTTGCAGTGTGGCACACCACTTGCTAGAAGTTGTATTTATTCACAAGAAGGAATCTGTCCTCTGCAAGAAAAGAAACACGTCCATGCATTGTAATTATTTTTTTGAATTAAACACAAGGGTGAGTGAGAAGATGAGACATGATCTGCAGCGATTCAGAAAAAAATGACCACCACCACCTTAAGGACAACTAAATTAATATATGCAATCAATGGTGGCCGAGCCAGTGACACAAATATCTCACAAATTAATTTTTGAGAAAAGTTACTAGATGCATGCTCCCTGATAATACCTCAGCCAATTAGACTCTACTTCCCATCTAATCAGCAACTTTTTGTCATGCAGTATAAATTATTCACCCCTTCAAAATTTGGCACTTCTTGCATCTCTCCTGCTGACTGCAAAATGAAAGACTTCTGATAATACAATTTTTTTTTGCTGCCAAAAAATATATACTATGTGTAAGCCAACGTATGATCAATCTTTTTCTCTCTCTTTTGTTAAGAATTGTTTAATTTTTGTTCTTATTCTAACAGGCTACCTCTGTCCATGTGGCTACTGTATCTTTAATACCCTGTCTTAGTCTTTAGAACAAGTCTGTTAACTGATACCTTTTAAACCCATTCTATAAATCCAAAACTGCAAAATCCACTGTGTTACGTTTATCTGGATGATCTGTGACATACTCAAATCGCAATAAAGTTAATTAAGCATGATTTGCACTCTGCAAATCCACATACAACTCCTGGTTCATCCATTCAATTCTGAATCCTGTTGTATTATACACATTAACCCACAAGAAAGGCAAAGCTAATTGACCAATTAATTCTTGATTCAGGTTTTTCTCTTTTTAGTTGCCAGGCTTGTGCAGGAAATGGACAAAGGGGAAAAACGTGGACAGTTCTCTTTTAAGCGCAAACACTTCTGTGCCTTTCTGGTCTCCCTTGAGTTCTGAGAGAGGAAAATTAACACTGTTCCACTCATTCCGTTTATGTTTTTGGCTGCACTATTAACAGTGTCCTGAATTTGTCTCAGTCAATGGTTTGTGACTCATCCATTTTTTTAGCAGTATTAGGTGATTAAATAGCCCTTCAATTTTGTATAAAAGGCTGCCAAAACACAGGACTTTTTTATTTATTTTGTTTTTTTCCCTTGATGGATAGCATATCTTTTTCTGCTCTACTTTTCTGAGCATTGTGTATTTTTTATTACTCAAGCTGAATTTTTTTGTTTCAAAAGTACTGGAGAGGATACACAAAATCAATTAACTTTCAAACACACGTAATCAGAAACACGAGATGAAAATAAATTTAAAATTGCAGCAGACGTGCCAAACTTAAGCTTTTCACTCCACACTGGTTTTTCAGCATTCCAAGAGAAAATCCTTTTTCCCTGGAATTGGAAATATGGAAAGCAGGATTATAGTCTGTCAAAAGCAGATAGGGCTGGAATCAATCAGCTGTTGTTTTTAATATGTTGCTTGTTCACAAACTTCAGACAAAATATTTTTGGTGCAGTGGTGGTTTCTCAATCACAAAGTATGTTCTTTAAATATTTCTCCAAGACTTTGTTGTATACTTAGTTGAAGTTGCTTAATTCAGTTTATCTATTCGTCAAAGTTGGTGCTGTTCTATTAACATTGCTTAATTCCAGCTAAAGAATTGTTTATTTTTCCTTCACACTGAAATGACTTAAAATTATCAAGAAGAGAAAATCCAACATGCTGAGATTTACTGTTCCGCAAATGAACTTTCTACATTAAGTCTGGGTTTTCAGTTTAAGAGAGCGTGCTTCAATAAGGATTAAAGTTTTTTTTTAAGATAACAATAGAAGCACAAATATAGCATGGGGGCTATTCAGCCCATCTTGTCCATGCCAGTCCAAAGACAAATAGATGCCCTTTCTTATCCCATCTTCCTGCACACGGCCCATAGCGCTGCAGCACTTGTGGTGAAGATCCTGGTACTTTTTAGGGTCTCTGTTTCCACCACCAACTTCGGCAGCAAAAAGTCCAGGCATCCACCGCCATCTGCATAAAAAAACGTTTGTCCTCATGTCCCTCTGCCACTTAGCTCGAATCTATAATCCCTGAATTTTGAACTCTGTGCCGAGGGAAACAGGTTCCTCCTGTCTACTCTTCATAATTTTGTATACCTCAATCATGTTGCCTCTCAGCTTCTCTGTTCCAAGGAAAACAACCCCAAGCTCTCCAATCTCTCCTCGTAACTACAATTCTGTAGCCCTGGCAACATTCTCAGAAATCTCTGCACACACTCCAGAGAAATTACATCTTTCCTATAATGTGACTAGGACTGTACACAAAACTACAGTGAGAAGATTTGTAGCTCGGGTGCTCGTTGTTGTGGTTCTGTTCGCCAAGCTGGGAATGTGTGTTGCAGACGTTTTGTTCCCTGTCTAAGTGACATCCCATGCAAGGACTGCACAAAACACTACATAGGACAAACAGGAAGACAGCTAACGATCCGCATCCATGAACACCAACTAGCCACGAAACGACACGACCAGCTAACCTTAGTAGCCACACACGCAGATGACAAGCAACATGAATTCGACTGGGACAACACTACTATTATAAGACAAGCCAAACAGAGAACAGCCAGGGAATTCCTAGAGGCATGACACTCATCCACAGATTCAATCAATAAGCACATCGATCTGGACCCAATATTCCAGCGGACAGCTGGAACTGACAACCGGAAGCGGCAGATTCAAACCACTACAAATGTCGGAGGAAAGATCACAGAAGCGCTTCACAGGAGGCTCCCAAACACTGAGGATGACACCTAGACAGGGGACGAAACGTCTGCAACACAAATTCCCAGCTCGGCGAACAGAACCACAACAACAGAATTACAGTATTGGTATAAAATATAAAATGTAAAGTGGAGTAAGAAATCTCTGACCTTTAGTTCAATGTTTCAATGAGATCTTTTCTGATCCTCTATGATCCTAAGTCATGAAAAGCATTGGGACATATCTGACTGGTGGGCTGTTAAAGTGTGTCTGTTGCTATATTTTGGGCAACAACTATCTGTTCCAGCTTTCTTCATTGTTAAGGACGAAAGTAATGCCTGAAATTGATTTCAGATCATCTTTTCTCTGCCTGCTATTTGCTTTTTCCCTTAGTTAGAACTATTGTCAGTTAGGGAGATTGTGCATTCAGCTTCATCACCGAACTGAAATGTTGGTCATTGTCTTGTGTTGACCTTGTATTCGCATATTTGTTTGCTTTTTTCAAAGAGAATGCACTGTTTGGAAAAGTTCCCATGTGCTCAACCTTTAAAGAATTCCACAATTTTCACATAACTTAATCAAAATATCCTGAAGCAAAACAAAACGTTTTTCTAAGTTAGTGCAAGTAATTGTGGATAAGCATCATCTCAGTGGGATGTATTGTTCCTGGTTGTGGCCCTTTAAGTATCAACATTTGGATCCTTTTGGAATGAAAATACACTGAACACATCTTTGGATTAATCAGAGGATTTTTTTTCTCCTCTACATAATGCAGTACAGTTTTTAAATGCTGACACATGGAATCTCTGGATTCTACTTGGTCTTTGCTTTCATAAGAAGTTAAACATAAATGACCCGATGTGAGTTTTTCTCCCAAAAAAGGCGATGCAAAGCAAATAGTTTTGAATAGTACCAGATTGTGCTGGCAAAAAAGCCAGCAGCAGTCTAATTCTGGCATCGCTGCTGTGGAGAGAGAGATGAGGAGAAGAGGCGAAAGTTTGTATAGTATAAACATAAGTTATACTTGGGGCCAAATGACCTTCGTGATACTTCAGCTCTGTAACAAATGAAGCTAAGAGTGTTTGTTTATTTGAAAACGACTATTATTGTTGATGCTGAGGCTTCAAATGGCATTTAGATTTTCTTTAACCTAATTTATTAACACTTCATTTTCTAACAAACTCAGGTCTGGTGGCTTATTTGAGTGAATTAATTTTAAACCTTGCACTGCTATCAAAGGTTGATGTGTCACTAGCCAGATTCTTCGCTTGATTTCAATTTTTCTCCCACAATAAAATAAAGGTCAGTTTGAAAAGCCTCCTGCAAAACATTCCTTTCTCTGCTTCTCTTACTTTCTTTCTCCATGCCGTGTCCCTTGCTGTCCATTTTGTTATCGCTTTCTTTCACAAATTGTGAAACTTTGATTCAATGGTGGCATAAAGCAGGTGCTGTCAGATCTGCTGTTCCTTGTCAGCAACATTCACATCCCATGAAAGGATAAAAAATAGTCCACATTTCCAACAAATTGCCTTATGCTTTGACCAAAGTCTAAAGCATCACTATTTATCTGTTACAACAAATGTTTATTCCATAGTTTCTGTCACCAAATTTCTGTTTGAACCTCCTTTCACCCCTATTCCCATCACTTCTCTTAAAACTGTTTCATTGATAAAACTTTAAGAAGTATCTTGCGTAGTCATTCAAAGCTGGCATTAGATAAAATGCAAGCAAAAATCATTTATTTAAGCACTGCATGCAGCTCACTACATGTGCAGCAAAGCTCAAAGGCTTTGGCACCATTCTTAGTTCAGTTCAACTTCTGAATCACCCTCCAGCAGAAAGACCATTCTGATCAAATTTCTCGTTCATAACTATAGTTGCTACCAGTCCAAAATGTGTCTCCTTCTGTTCTTTGGCCTTTCTGTTTTGTTTAGTTTTGTTGATTCAGTTTTCTACCACAAACTCTGAGAACAGTTCCCTTCATTTGATTTTATTCCTGGAGCCCTGAACACAGTCTGTGCATCATCTGCAATGACTTTACCACTTTTCTCCACACATTCACCTTGGAAGTGCTCAATGCTTCCATCCTTCACCCTTCTCTTTCTCGCTGTATACTGCTCTTAATCATTGCATTTTTCAATTAACACTCGCATACCAGTAGTATCTTGCTGTACCACTTGGCCAAATTATTACTTCCAATACAACAGGCATCTATTCTGTCTGACTGACTGATAGAGGTTGAAGATGACCAAAATTTTTGAAATTTAATTCTGAAAGGACCAAATTGATCCTGTATGGCTCTCCTCAAAATCTCAGAACTTTGAACTCCATAAATGCAGATTCAGGTTCTGCCGAATCATACAAAATCTCATTTTTCTATTTGATCCAAGCTCAACTCAGAATTTTGTATCATATTCATCACCAAGGGAACCTCATCCATGTTGACAACATTTCCTTCTTATGCCCTTGTCTTCTCCAATCACTGCACAAAAAAGTCAGTGAATTTGATATTCTAAAGTAAAACCAAGACCTGCGGATGCTGAAAATCTGAAATTGAAACAGATATTGCTGGAGAATCTCAGCAGATCTCACAGCATCTGTGGAAGAACTGAAGAAGGATCTCAGGACTCAAAATCTTAACTCTGCTTTCTCTCTTCAGGAGACCTGCTGACTTTCTCCAGCAATTTGAATTCAACATTCTCTTAATTTACAAATTCACCTCAGAGCTTGTTTCAGCAATCTATCTAGGGATTTTCTCCTCCCCTGCTCTGAATTTCATTCAACTCCTAATAATTAGCAGAGCCTTCAGCCATCATAGTCTTGCACACTTAAGCTATCCATAAACCCTTTTTCTCTTCCTACATCTCTCGCCACATTCAAAGATTTACCAAAACCCTTCACCAGGTGTCATGTAACACTTCCCAAATTATTCAGCTAATTCTGTTCGGCATTCATTTCTGTTCTGTGAAATAACATGGTATGTATTCATTTATTGACTTTAATGAAGTTTATGTTATTATTGGCACCATAAGATCTGCATAAGCACATGCATTATTGCAGTAAAATGTGTGACATGTCCAGAATCTCAGTTTATTTTCTCCAAGTAGCCAAGTGCCATTATATATTTTACATCATCCAAAATTACAAACTGTTTATAATGTGAATACATTGTTCAATATGGCTATTTCAGTGTAATGTTTTCTTTCAGTGTTAACATTATGAAGAACAAGCTAGACCCTGAAGGATTAGGAATCATCTTACTTGGAACGTTTCTACAAGAATTTTTTCCTGAGCAGGTAAAGCTTTTTATTTAGTATTCTAACAAAATGTTTGTCCAATTTGAGGGAAAAAAATGTTAGTACTTCAGTATGTTTTATCACAGAGTTATAGAATCGTAGAGACATATAGCATGTAAATAGACCTTTGGTCCAACTTGTCCATGCCAACCAAATATCCAAAATAAATCCTGTCCCATTTACCAGCCTTTGGGCCAGATCCATCAACCCTTCCTACTCCTATTCATATGCAGATGCCTTTTAAATTCTACCTCTTAGTTATGCCACCAAACCAATTCTGATAGAAGATCAACGTCTTCACTTGGGAAAGAAAGAAAACACAAGCGATAACTGAAATAAAAATACCAGAAAGCAGTCTGATGTAGGATAATTCTATGAATAGCTATTTTTTTCTCTCGCTGCTGTTCCTTATGGGAGGAGAATTGTGAGAAATACCATCTCAAATTTACGGTATGTCGCACTTATACAGAAGTTTATTGGTACATTAATTATGTTGAAAAGATTACTCCTAGGGATTAATATAATGGAAGATTCTAATAATATTGTAATCAAATTCAACCTACATCTCCACTTAATACACTGCCTGTCTGTTGAGTCAGTTGCCATCATGTTCTTCCATAATCTCCCCTTCCACATAAGCGCATGAATTCATATTCACAGCAAACCCTTTAATCTTGCCTTTGGCATTCCCCAATGGTCTAACCTTGGCCTGTCCTTTGATCATGCTATACCTTGGTTACATTATCTAAAAAGACGAATGTCACATATATGCTGCTGATATCCTACTCCACCCTTCTAACACCTCTCTCAACGTTTCTGCTGGTTCTAACTGCTTGCCGTCATCCAATATTGAAATTGTAGAAGTTCCATGCCCCCCCCCCCCCCCCAAACTAAATACTGAGAAAAGTAAAGCCAGCAGTTCTTGCCATGATGCCATTCCTTTGATGCCACCACCATCCATTTTCCTCTCGACTATCAGAGACTGAACCAGGCTAATCACAGCATCGATGTAGTTGACTCTGAGATGAACTTTCAGCCACTGTGTCCTCGCCAATATGTCCTCGCTTCAACCTCAGTGATATTACTCAACTCTGCCTCTGTCTCTACTCAGTGGTTACTGAAACCCTCATTCATGTCTTTGTTACCTCTCATGTTCCACCCACTTGAGAGCATCCAAACCTCTACTGCCAGTTTCCTAATTTTGTGCCATGATCCATTTCTGTCATCGCTGAACTTTATTTGCTCATTTAATAAGTGCCTCAATTTTAAAATTCCCTCAATTTTAAAATTCTGATTCTTGTTCTCAAATCCCTCCATGACCTACCCTCCCCTCCTTAAAGCCTGTTTTTGATTAAACTTTTAGGCATCAACCACATGTATTATGGGAGGTGGTGACTTCATAACATCACTGGACTATAACCTAGGGTAATATGCTGGGGTTATGGTTTCAAATCAGACCACAGCAGATGGTGAAATTTGAGTTCAGTTAAGAAAAAATCTGGAAGTAAAAGTTAGCTTAATGGTGACCATGTAACCACTATTGATGGCTGTTGAAAAAAAAATCAATGTTGTTCATTAAAGTCTTTTAGGAAAGGAAGTCTGGCCTACATGTGTATTTAGACGCACAGGAATGTGGTTGACTCCTATCTCTTGACTCTGGGCATTTTGGAATGGGTAACAAATACTGGTTCAGCCACATCCCATGGATGTCTTTTTTTTATCTAACTTGTGAACACCCTGCATGCTTTTATGTCAGTCCCTTCCCAGACTTGCCCTATGTGAAATAAATGATGATGCTTTAATCTTTTTCCTTTCTTTACCCTCCCCCACCATAAAGATCCTCTTGTTCATTCTGCAGTATTGGGCCCAATTAAACTTTAAATAAATGTGTTTAACACATTTAAATAAATGTGTTTAACACATTTAAATAAATGTGTTTAACACATTTAAATAAATGTGTTAAACTGAAGATTGGTTTTGTAAAGCCTATTTGCTAACTTCTAAAATATTTTTTTCTTGAATTCTGCATTCCATTCTTGGTCTTTTAAAATGTGCAGGTTTTAGAATCTGTACCTTTATATTGTAGCGACTGCTAAATATCAGGCAGCTGGTACAAAACTTCATCATCATTGTGTTCCTGGTAAACATTCACCAGCAAGTAAGATTTCCCCTTTTGACATTATCTACACAGGCTCTTTTATAAAATTGTAATTCCAAGCTTTTTAAAAAATTGTGTTTTGTACTGTGCAGGAAAAGGGATACATTTTGAACCAACACTATATGTGGTATAGTTAACCTTAGTAAAAGTTCACATTTAGAAACTAAATTTAGGTGGTCAGCAAAAGAAATCTGGAGCCTGTGTAAATATAAATAAGGAAGATCCGATTTAAAATCTTATGAGAAAGTGGCAAAATTATTTGTTTATTAACATAAATAACTATTTTTGCAAGCATCACTTGGTGATTGCCTCAATATTTTTCAAATACATTTCCTGTTTGATTTAACTTCAAACTCAAAAGGTTCACGGATAGTAAACTAGACTCCAGATAATTTTTTGAAAATGTGTTGCTGGAAAAGTGCAGCAGGTCAGGCAGCATCCAAGGAACAGGAGAATCGACGTTTCGGGCATGAGCCCTTCTTCAGGACCCATGCCCAAAACGTCGATTCTCCTGCTCCTTGGATGCTGCCTGACCTGCTGCGCTTTTCCAGCAACACATTTTCAGCTCTGATCTCCAGCATCTGCAGTCCTCATTTTCTCCAGAGAATTTTCTGTCAACTGACAGAATTAAAAATGCTATCTTTTTATTGCATTGACAATTCTATATAGTTTACACAAACAATAGAGTTTATAATAGCCAAGCAAAACTCATGCAATCATTCGTGGAGTTACACAAATTCACAGCCTCCTTCATTCCTTTAGAATAGTAATCATAGATTTATATAGGCTGTATTGCAAATCTGCAATTTTCCTTTAATGGAGAGAGAGAATAAAAGTAAGTAAATATTGTAGTGAAGTTATCAGTCAGGAAAAATGTGAAGCAAAATGTAAGGAGGAACAGAATAAAAATGTGGAAAGAGGTTACGGTAGAGAAATATACATTACTATTACTTTGTATCTTTGGAGCAATGTGATTAATACAGTTTTTACCATTCTTAACTAAATTTATTGTTGTAGTCCAATGCACACCCTCCGATGAACACCTTACACCAGGCAACCAGATCCCTACAAAGTATTTAATCTTGATAGCATCAGTTTTAGGGCCTTAACCTTTGTATGGAATTGTAAATCTCGTTCTCACATTTAATAGCAATGGCCCAGCATGTTAATAAATTAACAATTTATTGTACAATATTTCCATTGAGTATGTTCTGTAATGTTTGGGATATCCATTTGCATTCTTTACTAGCTTAATTATTTGTAATTATATTGGTATTGACTGTATTGGCAGGATGATCATCAAATTGAAAGAAATTTCCTGGTGTGAGGATGCTTGTGAACCACTGGGGTTATCACTGTGTAATGCAATGAAATATGTGTTAAATTCGGAATAAGACCTAAATTAAAAGGCAGAACTACAAATGTAATAGTCTATGCATTATTACTAAATTTGCGAGCAGTAGGATAACTGAGATTATTGTGGGAGAGGTGGGTTTCAATTCATGCCTCTTCTTGGATATGTGGAACAATCCATCTTCCGCAACTACACTGGCCCCACCCCCCACCTTTTCCTCCGCTACATCGATGACTGTATCGGCGCCGCCTCGTGCTCCCACGAGGAGGTTGAACAGTTCACCCACTTCACCAACACCTTCCACCCCGACCTCAAATTCACCTGGACAGTCCCAGATTCCTCCCTCCCCTTCCTCGACCTATCTATTTCTACCTCAGGCGACCGAATCAACACGGACATCTACTACAAACCGACCGACTCCCACAGCTAACTGGACTACACCTCCTCCCATCCTGCCCCCTGTAAAAACGCCATCCCATTCTCCCAATTCCTTCGTCTCCACCGCATCTGCTCCCAGGAGGACCAGTTCAAAATACGTACAACACAGATGGCCTCCTCCTTCAAGGACCGCAATTTCCCCCCCGACATGGTCGACG
>NC_057714.1:71664513-71677720 GCF_004010195.1 Chiloscyllium plagiosum
ATATCATGTGAATGTTACTTGCCTCTTGTCAGCCCAAGCCTGGACATTGTCCACATTTTGGGCATGGGCTACATCAGTGTCTGAGGAGTCATGAATGACGTTGAAGATTGTGCAGTCATCAGCAAACAGGACTGCAGAACATGGATCAGATCTGTTTGTTGTGGAATCGCTTATCTCTGCATATCAATTGTTGCTTATTCTATTTGGCATGCAAGTAGCCCTGTTTTGTAACTTTGCCAGGCTTTACTAGCTTCGCTTATATTCCGAGTGAAGAAAAAGCAGTGGATGATATACGCTTAAGTGTTGTTGTGCTAGTCAGCTACCTTAACGTTATATATAATTCAGTCAAATCCATCAAATTCAGCACCGCCTTCCTAACCTGAGATCTTCTTCCCGACCTCTCCGCCCCCACCCCAGTCTGACCTATCACCCTCACCTTGACCTCTTTCCACCTATCACATTTCCGACGCCCCTCTCCCAAGTCCCTCCTCCCTACCTTTTATCTTAGCCTGCTGGACAAACTTTCCCCATTCCTGAAGAAGGGCTTATGCCCGAAACGTCGATTCTCCTGTTCCCTGGATGCTGCCTGACCTGCTGCGCTTTTCCAGCAACACATTTCCAGTTCAATTCATGGAAGACTGGCAGTAGTGATGAGCAAACAGGCAGCTGTTCCACCAAGGCAGGTTTAAGCACCAGAGTCTTGAAAATCTGTTCAGCTAGGTCTGAAGGGAGACATTTAAACTAATTAGTAGGGTGGGGAAAGGTTCCTATGGTGGAAATGTGGATGCTAATGATAGCCCAGTTACACTCTGGCTATTAGTTCCAAGTTGTAACAGGAAGTCATAGAGCATGCAAACAGAAAAGTGCACCAACAAATAAAGTAGGGAAAAAAATTGGTCCAAAAACAAAATTATCTGAACAATCACAGCATTCATAACAAGAATAATGAATTGAAAGTACAAGTAGAAATAAATCACACTACAGGCATGTTTATAAAGTGACCAAGGCTGGGACCTGAGTATTGAAGGATGTTAACATTTTGAATGGGCAGGAAGAAAGAAGATGGAGGCAGGTTTGCTCTGTTAATAAAGGATAAAATCAATGCATAGTGAGAAATGATGTTTGTTGAGATAATCAAGAAATCGAATCAATTGGAGCAGTGATAAGAAATTCATTGATGGGAATAGTTCATAGGCCCCGTAACTGTAGTTACTCTGAAAGACTGAGTATAACTTGAGAAATAATGGAGATTTGTAAAAGGTACTGCAGTAATTACAGCCTATTTTTATTCTTCAAGAAAGAAACAAATTGACAAAACAGCCTGGAGGATAAGTTTAGAAAGAGTACACGAGACAGTTTCTTAGGAAAAGATATTCTGTTACGAACCAGGGAACAGACCATATTAGACCTGGTAATGTGTAATGAAACAGAATTAAGTAATGACTTCACAGGGAAGGATTTTCTAGGCAAGAGCTTTCATAACATGATCTAATTTCATAATTGATTTGAGGATGAGCAACCTGGATCTAAAACAATTGCATATAGATATAAATAAAAGCAGTTTCATGGGCATGATGTCAAAGTTGGCTAAAGTGGACAAGTGGGAGATATTTAAGGAGATCATTTGGCTCTCACCAAAAATGTATTTCATTGAGAAAGAAAAACTGAGAAAGCAGTTCCATCTAAGCTAAGAAAGTTAAGGATTCTATAACATTGAAAATAAAAGGTTTGCAAAGCTTAATAGTAGACCAAAAGATTGGGATTTCTTTTAGAATCCAACAAAAGATAACTAAAACAAAAAATGAAAAAATTAGAAACCAAGAGAAAATGAGCGAGAAATATTGAAACAGACAGTAAATGCTCCTACTAGTCTATAAAATGGAAAAGTATAGCTAAAGTAAGCATCCGTTCGTTAGTGGATGAGACTAGGGAATTAATCAGAAACAAGTAAATGACAGAGGCTTTGATTAAGCATTTTGTATCTATCTCCACAGTTGGAAACCCAAAAGCAACCCAAACATAGTAGAAAATCAGGAGACAAAAGAGTTGGAAGAATTGAAATCAAGCACAACACTTCGAAAAAGTGTACGAGGATGCCTAATAGGAATAAAGGCTAATAAGTCCCCTGAACCCAATGGCTTCTATGTAATGATCTGAAACAAATAATAGGAAAATATATGGGTGTACTGGTAGTGATAGTCCAAAATTCCCTTGATTCTGGAAAAGTCCCAGCAACTTGGATAGCTGCATGTGGAACACATCTATTCGAGGAAGACAGGAAGCGTTAGACCAGTTAGACTCACATCTGCCATTGGAGAAAATACTAAAATCATTATTAAGGAGATAATGGGACACTCAGAAAACTATAATGCAAATAGTGTTGTGTAGGAAATTAACAAATTAATTACAGTTCTTTGAGGATGTAACAGACAGTGTTAGGAGAGTGGAATCATTTTGTGCATTTAGATTTTTAAGGGTCACATAAAAAGATTCCCACGCAAGTTGTATGTTCATGGCTTTGGGGTGATAGCTTTGTTTGAACAGTTATTTGAACATCTTACAGGAAACAGAAGAGTCAGGACAAATGGTAATTTTCAACTTGACAAACTGTAACTAGTGAGCTGCTACTATGATCAATACTAGGACCTCAGCGAGTTGGAATCTATATTAATACTGTGAATGGAAATGGTAAATTATAGCCAAATGTTTAGCATTAGAGAGATAGGTAAGAAAGCAACTTGAGAATAATACTAAGGGATACAGATAAATCAATTGAGTGGGCAAAGCTTTGGCAAATGAAGTATAATGTGGGAAAATGTGCAGTTATCTACTTTGGCAGGGTAGAAGAAAAATACAATGTAATTTACTCAGAGAAGGATCGCAAGTAGCTGTGGTAAAATGAGATCAGTTTCCTCATACATGAATGACAAAACATTAGCATGCAGTCACAGTAAGTAATTTGGAAAGTAAATGAAATGTTGGCCTTTATTGCAATGGCGATAAGGTATAAAAATAGATAATTCTTGCTACAACTGAGTGGTACGGTGGCTCAGTGGTTAGCACTGCTGCCTCTCAGTGCCAGGGTCCCGGGTTCAATTCCAGCCTTGGATGATTGATTGGAGTTTGCATATTCTCCCCGTGTCTAGATGGGTTTCTCTGGGTGCTCCGGTTTCCTCCCACAATCCAAAGATGTGCAGGTTAGATGGATTGACCATGATAAAAGTCTCTAGCAGAGTTATGGGGATGGGATGGTGGGGGTGGATCTGAGTCTGGGTGGGATGTTCTTTGGAGGGTCAATGCAGACTTTATGAATGGCCTCTTTCTGCACTGTAGGGATTCCGTGACTGTACAGTTTTGGTCTCCTTACTTAAGGGAAGGTTTATTGCGTTTGCAAGCAATTCAGAATAGGTTTACTTGGCTGATTTTTGGGATAAAGGAATTATGTTATGAGGGAAAGTTGAACAGTTTGGGCTGATGCTCATTGAGGTTCAGAAGAATGATTGTGTTGAAATATGATTCTGAGGGAGCTTGACCAGGTAATGCTGAGAGGATGTTTCACCTTGTGGGAAATCTAGAACCAAAACACCACAGTTTAAAACAAAATCTCTAATTTAAATCTGAGATGAGAAATTTCTTCTTTCAAAATTTGTTTTTATTTGGAATTCTGTTCCAAGGAGTACAGTAGAATCTGAATTGTTGACTGTATTCAAGGCTGCATTTGATTTTTGATTGACAGGGAGTCGAGGGTGATGGCATCGCACAGTGAGATGGAAATCAGGGTACAATTAGATCAGCATGATTTAATTGAATGGTGGTACAGGCACAGGGATCAAATAGCTGACTCCTGGTTCTATTTACTGTATTATGTTCAAACTAGAATACATAGAAAACTAGGAGGCAGTGTATGGTCTCTCACTTTATGGCACAATTGACATTGAAAGGGTGAAATACATAAAATTCTTTGGATGCTTGACAGAGTTGTTGTGTAAAGGTTGTTTCCCCTTGTGAGAGAATTTCAGACCAGAAGAACAGAATCTCAGAATAAGGGGTTGCCCATTTAAAATGGAGATGAGGAGGAATTTATTCTCTGAAGGCAGTGAATTGGTGGAAGCCTGTTAGGGCTGGATCGTTAATTATATTCAAAGCTGAAATCAACAGATTTTTAATCAGTAAGGGAATGAAAGGTTACAGGGAAAGGCAGCAAAATGGCGTTGAGGATTATCAGATCAGCCTGCAAGTTGACGCAATAGGCCAATTGGCCTACTTCTGCTTCTGCATCTTATGGTCTTAGAATATGTTTATAATAAATCTATTTGAAGTGCTTTATACTCTGTGGTTGAAAATACACGTAGCAAAGTTCAGATTATGCTGGGTTCAAAGTTTTTCTTGTAACAACTATGAAATAGATAAAAGCATCTATGCAGCCAATTATCTCATTAAACAGTTGAGTCTTATTTTATGGATTCTTATTTGTAATTGTGAAATTTCAATTAGAGTATCATCTGTAATTGTTACTGCATTTTATTCAACACTTTCAAAGTCCTTGGTTGTACAAAGGTTTAAACAAATGATGCACTGGAATATTTTCAATTATCTCATTTTCTAAACATATTGAAACTTCCTGAAAAAATGATTTCCACAGCATTCTAAGATGGTTAAGACTCACACAACACCAGATTATAGTCCAACAGGTTTATTTGGAAGCACTAGCTTTCGGAGCGATGTTCCTTCATCAGGTGGTTGTGGAGTATAAGGTTGTGAGACACAGAATTGGCAAACCAGGTGGAGAAAGCATCCAACATTGCATCCATTGTTACTTTTCCACTCATACTTAAGCACATTTTGCCAAATGCAAAATTTGCTGTGAATCAGCATAATCTTTCAGCATTTTAACACAATTTGCTTAAAACATATACATTGATATATTTAATAATATAAACTGAATTATAACCAAAAAATTCATTTGTCAATTTTTATCAGTTACCTGTGTGTAATCAAATTTTATTTTACTGATTTTTTTTTAAATTAAACTAGCATAACAATTTCCTACTTATACTGTATTCCAGTAGTTTATTTCTTAGTACATTTACTTTCATAAGCTTATTAGGTTAGTCCTAATAAGCCCAGAAACTTGTTTTCTGCCTGAGAATTCAAGTGAGATTAAAAGAAACTCCAATCATGATTAATTTCAGCTGGGAGGGTTTTGATGCCTTCTTTAAACCAACATATACAATCTGAAACATTTGAGTTCCACTTAAAATATAAAGATCTTTTACATCAGTTAGACTTACTTCAGCCAGGTAGTGCTGAGAAATTAGCACAGCTGATCAGAAACTCCAGGCCTTAATCTAAACATTTTCTTCAGTAATTGGGTGCTATGCGCTTCTAATTTTCCTAATTTAATGAGAATCTCTGTGCTGTGTGCCTGAACATTTATTTGTGATAATAATTACTCAATTAGATCAATTGACAACTCTGAGTTAATTATTGTGTGACTAATATAATGTGATAAGCAGTATTGAATCCCAGTGCTGTAAAGTGCACTTGGGAAAACTCAAGTGTAAAATCTATGTAAACGTCTCCCATTCTGTTTTACTTTCAGGAATCTACCATTCCCGATTCATTTACTGTGTATCACTACAATGGGTTGAAGCAGTCTAACCACAGTGAAAAGGTGAGGCAAGAATAGAGTTTAACTGTTAATTATCTGTCACTTCCTGATTTGAATATGTGCATATCAACAATATCAATGAAGATTTTTTTTTGAGGAATTTACACTTCATGTTTTGGTATTATCCAAACCATAAGTGCACTTATATTAAAAATAAATACTGGTGTAAATATAGAATTATACAGCACAGTAGACCATTTGGTTCATCGTACCATTGTCAAACTTTTGAGAGATATCCAATTAAATCCACTCTTGAACTTATTTTCCCCATAGCCTTGTGATTTTTATCCTAGTTCAAGCTATTGAAGCATTAAAGCAGTAGTAGAAAGGTGAGGTTTTGAAATCATTTTAAGCTCCAATTTTAATCTGACACATTGGATGAGAAACTAAGTAATTGTGCTGTGAGTAGGACACAACACTCTCAATCTTTTAGCTGTGGTTCTTCAGGGATAACGTTCAAGTCCATATTGCTATGGGGAATCCTGCCTGCCAGCTGCAGGCATTAGAAAGTCCGATGGCTGTTGCCAATCATTTTCTAGCCTAAAAGTCTGCCAGTGGTGCAGGCTGGTAAAATGACCTCTTTTTGCATTGCCCTGTAAGTAGTTTCAGAACTGTATTAACAAGATTGTTCAGCATTTTATTGAAAGCAAAAAGAAAGAGGCAGGGAAACAAATCTGTTTTTATAGGCCTGTTCCTGAGGTTCTTGAGACCCTCCCCCAGAAAAGGTTACGGTACATTCTCCAGTAAAGGAAAAACAGGTTGATTAAACACTTCATTTTTATTACCTTAAAACAAACCTTTACCAACCACTGGGAACAATTAGACATTGCAGAGAATGAAAGCCTCAGTGACCTTTCACTGTGCATCCAGCCACTTGCTTGGGAGTTGAAAGAACTCTCACCTCTTAATTTGGAATCCTCATGATCCTTTTTTTTCATTTGCTGTGTTCTTTTAGGTCAAAAGATTAAGTATACCTCACACAGCTGTCCTGAGCATTAAATGAAGTTAATGAGGCTGTTTGTGCTTCGTGTGAAAGCCTTCCTGGTCATAGAATGCTTTATTAGTTTCACGTTTCACATTTCTAGTTTCACATGACTTTACTGCTTGTTTTATAATATACTGGCCATGCCTAAAAATATACTTGTAAAATAAACAATACATGCTTTTCAATTGATGAAATACCTTTCAGCTCTTCGAGCTATTAAAGTGATGTTTCTTCTGTTCTTCAAAAGGTTATGTATGTTGAGGGAACTGCTGTTGTCATGGGTTTTGAGGATCCAATGGTGCGAACTGATGACACTCCAATCAAACGCTGTTTGCAAACTAAATGGCCGTACATAGAGCTCATGTGGAATACAGACCGGTCACCGTCCTTAAATTAATTCTAATAATTCCGAAACCAAACAACCTTCCAAATACTGTAAGCTATATTGCATTTTAAATCTGTACACAGTTGCTGCTAACTGGAATGTAGTGTCCCTGAAGTCCTTAAGAAACTGTAGACCTTAATTATCCTAATGACTGTTGATAAAGATCCAAGTCACTGTCGTTGACTGTTAATCAAAAGATTATCCATAGTCAACTGGAATGTGTTGTCAAATGACTAAGACAGAGGAGAAATTGTTTATTACATTATCCTTGATGTATTAAATAAAAGTTCCTTAAATTAGTGGTATAGAGAGTGACATGTATGGATTTGGGCCTGTAATTCTGTGTCCTGTCACCCCCACCAGCTTTGAGATGGAGCAGGTCTCCTGATCATTAACTGTCAAAGGTGTAGACCCTGATGGCTGTCTACAGACCTAGTCTGAATAGCAGGTCCAAAAGGAACAATGCATTTCCTCAAAAACCAAAAGTGTCAGATTAAGATGGTAATTTCCTTCTGTTAGTAAATCTGCTGCAGCCTTTGGAAGACCCAATGCAACATCTTCATACAGCTGTCATTTATAGGTCCCCTTCTATAACCCAAAAATCTACATCAGCCATGAAAAGCTTGCCTTGATGTTGGAGCAGTTGTCAACATTAGCTATTTCTCCACCAGAGAACTTAGATCATTTTCACAGCACAATCCAGAGGAACCAGATTCAGTTGCAAATTGAAGAATTTGACTCATGTTTGAAACCAAGTACAAATTTTTACGTCTTCAAGAGTTGCTCAGAATATTCTAAATAAGAAATGAAAATAAATATGCCGGGAAAGCTGAACTGGTTAGACAATATCTATGAAGGGGCACAGTATGATATTTCAGTTTTCTATCCTGATGGAAGATAATTTTTATCTGAAATGAGAACTCTGCTTTGGTCCATAGATGCTGCCTGACCTGCTGAGTTTATCTAACACCTTTGTTTTTATTTCACATTTCCAGCCTCTGTAGCATTTAAATTATTTTCAATTCTTCGACAGAGTGCAAGTGTTGCTAGATAAGCCAGCATTTGTTGCCTGTCCATAATTGCCCCTGAGAATGTGCTGGTGTGCTGCTTTCATGAACTGCTGCAGTCCTTATGGTGTAGATACATCCACAGTGCTGAATCAGAGCATATTTTTTCAAATGACTTTTCAGATAACAAATTCTTCTGAGCAACACCATTCACTCAATTGGTTGTACTTCCATACATTTCATAAGACTCACCATAAAAGACATCCCCAACAATAATAATCCCTGATGTTGTGTGTGAGCAGAGAAAATGGAGTTGCCAACTGGACGTTTTCTTTGCAAAACGTGTTCCAGCTGATTGCAGAAACATTGCATGGAATCTCTTTAGTGATGTCAATGGAGCACATCTGCTTCAACACACTAGCATTCTGCTGTGCTCCTCAGGGAACCCGGTACCAAAATGCTATTCTCAAACAGTAGGGGTCAGTTCAAAACTGAGGGTCAAAGACAGCATGGATCATAAATGTAATTAGGAAGGAAGAAGCAAATTACTTTGGAAAAACTGTACCCCTCAAGATGCATGCAGTTGCCCTTTTAAGTTAAAGTACATGAATTTTAATTTTAATGTAAACAGAATTGACAGCATCCTGTCTAACTGGGTCCAGTAAGTGAGTTTATTTATCTTCAACATCCCATGAACTTAACCAGTGACAGTGACTAAAAACTTTATATTTTACAGTGATCTCTTGGGGAGGGGGATGAAAAAGATTCCTGGAAATGTTTGGATGAGCCATTTGTTTTACTTTGCGGTGCATTGCAATATGTTTTTAACTACCAGCTGAACCTGAGTATATGGCTCTCAGTAATATACTGGAATTCTGTAGTTTACATTTTTGAAAAAGTACCACGATGAAAGCCATAGAGGTAAAATATTGATCTAAATTGTGGCTAAGTACAATGTGATACATTCTGAACCTTTTCAGTGATTAATGCAGCTTATATCTGAAGTTATCCAACTGTACTGGCAAGACTTTCCTTTTGTCAAAATTACATGTGTTCACCAGTGTTCATGTATATTTAAATTCCGCTTGTTAGACTGCATGAAAAATGAACAATTTATTGTGCATAAAACTCTGTGTTCTTATTTATTATGATTTGGCAGTTGGCCTAAAATAAAAATACTGTTGAAAAATGTTCTTGAATTATTTTCTTAATGCACTTGAGCTAATTTGATTGTTTTGTTATTTCAACCTTTTCTAAGCTGAACAGGAACTTATTGTAAAATTATTTTTCATTTCATTCCTTTCAAAACAGTAATTTTATCTGTAAAGAATTTCTTTAGCAATAAATGGTCCATGTTTCATATTATTGGAGAATATTAAAATAATTCACTTGATCCTAGAAATTCTTATTTTGTGTTTTTGTTAAAGAACCATTTTGATAAACTTCTGAACCATTAGAAAGACATCAGAATGGTGTATTGCCTCCCTGGTGCCAGGGTCAAGGATATCTCTGAGCGGATGCAGAATATTCTGGAAGGGGAGAGTGACCAGCAGAAGGTTGTTATACACGTTGGTACCAATGATATAGGTAGAGAGTGGGATATGGTTCTGCAAAGAGAATACAGGAGATTATAAAGTAAGTTCTCGAGGGTAACAGTATCTGGATTACTCCCAATGCCGTGTGTTAGTAAAAGTAGGAAGAGAAGGATAGGGCAGATGAACGCATGGCTAAGGAGCTGGTGTAAGGGGCAAGGATTCACATTTTTGGACTATTGGGATCTCTTCTGGGGTAGAAGTGACCTGTAGAAGAAGGATGGGTTGCACATGAATTGGAAGGGGACCAATATCCTGGTGGGGAGATTTGCTGATGCTACTCAGGACATTTCAAACTAGTAGGGGATGGGAAGTGGGCGAAGGGAGACCCCCAAAGAGGTAGTGAGAAAAGAGATAAGTCTGAGGCTGGTACAGTACCTAACTGGAACAAGTCAATTAGGCAAGAGCCGGATAAGACTGATAAATTAAACTCTGGACTGCTTACTATAGGAAAAATGTTGTTAAACTTGAAAGGGTTCAGAAAAGATTTACAAGAATGTTATTTGGATCAGAGAATTTGAGCTACAGGGAGAGACTGAATAGGCTGGGATTGTTTTCCTTGGACAGTTGAAAACTATGGGGTGATCTTATAGGGGTTTATCAAATCAAGAAAAGACATAGATAGGGTTAATAGCCAAGGTCTTTCTCCCAGGGTTGGTGAGTCCAAAACCAGAAGACATAGGTTTAAGATGAGAGGGGAAAGACTTAAAAGGAACCTGAGGGGCAACTTTTTCACGCCAAGTGTGGTGTATGTATGGGAGAAAGTGAGGTCTGCAGATGCTGGAGATCAAAGTTGAAACTTTATTGCTGGAACAGCACAGCAGGTCAGGCAGCATCCAGGGAACAGGAGATCCGACGTTTCGAGCACAGGCCCTTCTTCAGGAATCATGTATGTATGGAACAAGCTGCCAGAGGAGGTGGGATTAGAGTGGTGTTGGAAAAGCATAGCAGGTCAGGCAGCATCTGAGGAGCAGGAAAATTGATGTTTCTAGCAAAAGCCCTTTAGCAGGAATGAGGCAGGGAGCCTCTGGGTGGAGAAATAAATGGGAAGGGAGTGAGACTGGGGAGAAGGTAGCTAAGAGTACAGAGGTGGATGGAGGTGGGGATGAAGGTGATAGGTCAGAGAGGAGGGTGGGGGGGATAGGTGGGAAGGAAGATTGGCAGGTCGGACAGGTCATTAGGATGGTGCTGAGCTGGAAGGTTGGAACTGGGATAAGGTGAGGGGAGGGGAAATGAGGAAACTAGCGAAGTCCACTGCCAGAGGAGGTGGTAAAGGCCGGTACAGCTAGAACACTTAAAAGACCTTTGATGAGGACATGAATAAGAAGGGTTTAGAGAGATACGGATCAAGTGCTGGCGAATAGGGCCAGATCAGTTTCGGATATCTGGTCAGCCTGGACAGGTTGGACCAAAGGGTCTGTTTCTGTGCAGTATAACTCTCTGACTCTAAACTCATAGACCAACAACAAAATACATCATCATAATGTGACATCTAATATAGTGACACTTACCCAGGGTGCTTAACCCCTCTCTGTTATTGTCCTGTTTGTAGTAATTATTTTTTACTGTATAGCATAGTGTTGATATTGCTTTAAAAAGATTTACCAAGAAGATTATACTAAATGTGGTAAGAAACCGATTACAAGACAAACATTAAAACGGTTGACACCAGTGAATTTTGTAATGGCCAAAATGATTAAGAATCCTGAATCCTGACTGATTAATGTTCCTAAGTATTGGTAGACAGAAGGCATATTAGTAGAAGGTTGAATCAGTATCTTCAACTCCTCAACATCTAATAATATCGGTAAGTTAGTTGTGGTTGCATCAGTTTTCCATGCATTCCAACCTCACATCTGGTTTCACGCAGGAGGCTGCAAAAGCTTGTTTAAAAATTTTAAGCAAAGAGCTTCTCCTATTACTTCCCATAGGTGGTCCAGTCTGACCATGTGACCTACTAAAGAACAAACCAGGAGCAACTCTCAGAAATCAATCAGAAAACCATGGCAAATCTCTGAGATTAACTACAAAGGAGGAGGAGGCAAAGGGCAAACCTACCATGAAACGAGGAAGAGCTCCTAATGTTTGCAGCTTGAATGGGGTAAAATGCAATTGAGCTATCAAGGGTATTGAGTTCATACATACTTCGGCAGCTAATGCAAACTAAAACATTGAATATTCTGCAGTAGTTACTGCTTAGTTCTAAACATTTGATCCAATGTTCAGGTGTTGTACTGGTGAATGAGAGGAACTTTTCAGATATACACAACTTCTAACAGTTATTTCCTAAAGGTCCACATCCACAACGTAACCAGACTTGCTTGTAACTGCACCACATTCATATGTATGCCTCTGCCCAAACACAACCAGTGTTTATCCTTGGTAAATATGGGCACATTAATGACATCTCAACCAACAACAAAAAATGTATTGCTCCCTCGATTCGTGGGGGCTGTTGAACCATTGCTGTATGCAAATTGACTGCTATACTTCACTGCAAACCAGTAAGTACTTGGAAACTGATTGATTACCAGAGGAACTTTAGGAAATTTGCACAGTGTAAGATTGTAAATACATGTTTGTTTAAATGTTCCTTCCTGCTTGTAATATTCATGATTGTCCTTTCTTCAAATGACCAAATCTTCCCCATTTTCTCTTTCTTCCTTCCAAAAACGGGCCATCTTCCATTTTTGGCTTTATGCACTAAAGCATAGAGCTTTTTTGTACTTCGTTAATAAAATTAATTCTACATGGTTTACCTAATTTTGTTTGGAGCATAGAGTATTTGACACTGCTAAATTGTAGATGAGTAGAAGAGTTGCCTATTGCCAATAAGAGCACAATAATGGTGTTAAACACCTGAGAAAGTCGCTATAGTGCATTGGGCTTGTATATGCTGATGCATGATGAAACTAAAGTATGCATGCACTCTCACATAATCCAGCAAGGAAATAGCTGAAGAGAAGTTTCTGGATGTGCAGTGTTAACTGTCTTCTGTTCTCAGATGCTGCCTCACCTGAGTTTCCCCAGCAGTTGCTTTTGGTTGTTTCAGATCTCCAAGATCCACAGCTCTGTTCTAATTTAAGAAAATAATATAGAACATAGAACAGTACAGCACAGAACAGGCCCTTCAGCCCAGGATGTTGTGCCGACAACTGATCCTCGTGTATGCACCCTCAAATTTCTGTGACCATATGCATGTGCAGTAGTCTCTTAAATGTCCCCAATGATCTTGCTTTCACAACTGCTGCTGGCAATGCATTCCATGCTCTCTCAACTCTCTGTGTAAAGAACCCACCTCTGACATCCCCTCTATATTTTCCTCCAACCAGCATAAAACTATGACCCCTCGTGTTAGAGTCGATAGCCAGGGCAGAAATGACTATCTGTGCCTCTCATTATCTTGTATATCTCAATTAGATCCCCTTCATAAGATAAGCCCTCCAGTCCAGGCAGCATCCTGGTAAACCTCCTCTGAACCCTCTCCAAAGCATCCACATCTTTCCTATAATAGGGCGACCAGAACTGGACGCAGTATTCCAAATGCGGTCTTACCGAAGTTTTATA
>NC_057714.1:71678756-71710207 GCF_004010195.1 Chiloscyllium plagiosum
CTTTTTCCTTTTGACGAGAAGCTCCACCGCTCTCATCATCCAAGGTTCCTTTATCTTCCCACTTCTTGCCTGTTTCATAGGGACATATTTATTCATCACTTGCAACAACTGTTTCTTAAACAGTCTCCACATGTCTATAGTGCCTTTACCATGGAACAATTGCTCCCAATCCATGCTTCCTAGCTCATGTCTAATCGATGATAGTTTCCTCTTCCCCAATTAAATAGCTTTCTCTACACAATGAAGTTCGATGAAGGAAAGCATTTTGCATATTTTTAATCAACCTGTTCAGATATGATATGCATCTGGAGCAGATAGGACTTGAACCCAGGCCTCCTGTGTCTAAGGAAGATATTATACACCTCAAATGTTAGTGTGTAACACAGAATCTGGAAACAGGCAATTTGACTCAGCCCTCAGAGGAGTTACCCATTCAGACCCATTCCCCTAACCTGTATTTACTCCTGACTAATGCACCTAACACTATGGCAATTTAGCATAGCCAATCCAACTGACCTGCACATCTTTGGACTGTGGGGGGAAACCGGAACATCTGGAGGGGACCCACGCAGACACGGGAAGAATGTGCAAACTCCACTCAGACAGTTGCCTAAGACAGGAATCAAATCCAGGTCACTGGCACTGTGAGCCACCATGCTGCCCTGTAATATAGGTTACAAAACAGGCATTTCAAAAGAGTAAGTTGGCTGGACTTCAAAGTAAAATCAACATCAAATGTAGAGACAGCCAACATTAGTCATTGACCAATCATTTTTTCCCCAAGCACATAGGAATCTTAAATATAATGGTGAAGCAAAAACAGTAAGGTTAGCTGAAATCTTGCTGAGCTGCAATGAGGTCTTATGAAAGCTGCATAATTAATTATACTATTTAAATGTATAAAACAAATTATAACTGTCAATTGCTTTTCACTGTAGTGAATTAAGCTTGTATCACTCTAATGTTTTGACCAATCAATACAATTAGCAACTGAAGCATACCTAATTTTGTTAACCCCAAAAATGCATTCTGGGATTTGTGTTGCTCTTTTAACCCAAGCCCTTCAGTCCAATGGAGGCAGCATGCCAACTTTGTAATTCTTCTGATGAATATGATTGTAACATTCAGCCAGCAGCAACTACCCTTCCATCCAGAAGTGTTTTAAATGTTCTAATTGTATCCGTCTCCACCACTTCCTCTGGAAACTTATTCCATACACACACCATTCTCTGCGTGAAAAAGTTGCCCCTCAGGTCTATTTTATAACTTTCCCCTCCCTTACTCTGGGAAAAAGACCTTGGCCATTTGCCCTCTCCTTGCCATTTATGATTTGATAAACTTCTATAAGGTCACCCCTCAGCCTCCAACGGTCCAAGGAAAATAGTCCCAGCTTACTCAGGGTCTCCCTAAAGCTCAAATCCTCTAATCCCAGCAACATCCTTGTAAATCTTTTCTGCACAATTTCAAGTTTAACAACATCTTTCCTATAACAGGGTGACCAGAATCGATTGTTAACTTCATGATCAGAAGAAGTGCTGGCACCATGTAAACCTACCTATCAATTTTCACCTCATTCGTTTTCTCGGTATTATTTCCACTTCTTTCAATATTTTATCAACATTAATGAACACTGATACAAAGTACTAGTTAAATATTCTAATCTTGTTCTGTACTGCTAAACATATATCACCCCTTTAGATTTAGATTAGATTAGATTAGATTTAGATTAGATTACAATGTGGAAACAGGCCCTTCGGCCCAACAAGTCCACACCGACCCGCCGAAGCGAAACCCACCCATACCCCTACATTTACCCCTTACCTAACACTACAGGCAATTTAGTATGGCCAATTCACCTGACCCTGCACATCTTTGGATGGTGGGAGGAAACCGGAGCACCCGGAGGAAACCCACGCAGACACGGGGAGAACGTGCAAACTCCACACAGTCAGTCACCTGATGCGGGAATTGAACCTGGGTCTCTGGCGCTGTGAGGCAGCAGTGCTAACCACTGTGCCACCGTGCCGCCCACATTCCCTAAAAGAGCCCCACTTTGTTTTCTACATTTACATTCTTGTGAGAGGTTTCTGAATTTCCTTTTACATTCACGGCATTCTGTTTTCATCTTTTTCTCTTTGCCAATCTTATTTTCCTCTTCACTTCCCCTGTCAATTTATACAAAATACACAGAGTGGACATATAGGTAGAGCAAACAATTATGAGGGCAAATTATTTGCTGGTTGACTTTTAACTGTCTCCTACCTTGTCACGTGAAACCTTCTAAAAATCCAAATACAGAACATCCATTGATTCTCTCTTATCTAATCTACTAGTTGCGTCCTCATGAAAAAATCTCTCGCAGATTTGTTAAGCATGGCTTGGTTAGGGAAAGTCCAGTAGTGTCCTGATTCATGATGTTCTGCTGCATACTTCATAATCTTGCCAGTAATAGGGATGACCTTGCAGTGCTATTTTCTCAGATAATCGCTCCTAGTATCTTAAGGTGTTTCCAAAACCATTCCTAGGTTCAAGTGGCTGTCCTGAGTCCTATGCGTTGGAGGACCACATACACTGATCATAGGAATCTGGGAGGAACCAGACACCGGGGAGACAGCATAACACTGATAGTGATTGATGAGGTTTTTAAACATTATTTGAATTTCATTCAAAGATAGGCAAGGGGGGATGGTAATGTCACTGGACTAGCAATCTAGAAATTCAGGCTAATGCTCTGGAGGCATCAACATAGCAGATAGTGAAATTTGAATTTAAAAAAATGTTGAATTAAAAGTTAACCTAATGATGATCATATAAGCACCATGAATTGATGTAAAACCCATCTGAGGAGCAGCTGACTTGCTCTGCTTTTCTGGCACCCCACTCTCTAATCTGATCTCCCGCATTTGCAGTCCTCACTTTCACCTAGTAAAACCCATCTGGTTCACTAATCTCAATTCAGGAAGGAAATCTTCCATCGATACCTGGTCTGGCTTGCACATGACTTCAAACCCACAGTAACCATCTGGGCATTTAGGGATGGACAATAAACGCTCCTAACCAGTGATGCCACATCACATGAACAAATAACAAAAATGATTATATATAAAATGCAAAAGGAAAATATATGAGAGGCAGAATAATAAGCACAGTGAAGGTAAACCCACAGAAAGGAATGAAAAGCTGGAGAGCCATGTGGGAGAGAGGGCTGCATTTTGTAATGTGTTCCAGCAGGAGGGGGCTCCTGCATAATGTGATTTGCCCTTGGCCCCATATCATCCATGGGACTGCTCTGGATATTTGCTGTCTCTGTGGTACGATGGTATGTCGTACTGTTACGACCAGACCACAGTTGAGATTCCACAATTTATTACAGTTTCACATTGTCATGTTGCTGGGTGAGGAGAGAGATGAAGTGGCTCCCTTTCTTTGTTCACCAACTCCTGCCTCCACAAGTTGGTCAGAACAATGTTAAATCATAACGCATCCACAGCCCATGTGGATATCTGTCTCCCAGACCAAATGGATTTATGTTTTAAAGGAGGCAATTTAACTGTGTTAATAAAGAATGGGTTTATTAGTCACTAAATGTTCTAATAAATAATAATGCAACCCACATGCATACTGATTAGAATTGAGAAGTGAATCCAAAACAGAAGATAAAAGTTGAAAGAGATTTGCTTCAGACTCTGGGTTGTTTATGGAGAGTAGATAGTAGAATGTTGATAATCAAGCAGTACATTTTGAGATTCTTGGATTTACAGATTAATTAATTGAAATTCTTTTATCCTGTTTCCTTTTGACTAGCTTGTCATTAGCTGGCCACCAGTACTTAGAGTGGGAGAATCTTTTACCGTCTATACCAAAGTAACTAGTGGATGGTTCTTCAATGATGACATTACAGCACACTAGCACTCAAACCCAAGCTAGTACACATGAGTTCTTGTATTCACTAACACACCAATCTTCCTCTGGCACACACAGACCACTGAATTTACATCTGTGCTCATTTTGGCCGAATAGGCTTCTCTTAAAAAAAATGTTGGAATTGAAAAGTTCGATATGTTCAAAGGTGATCTGGAGTTATGAACCATGCTTATAACATTACTAGGTAAGAGTTTGTTTCTGAGGTAGATGGCTGTCATCAATCCTCCTTTGTCTTTGCTTTATTTTAGACTAGTGACTAGGGGAAACACCACCATACATTATATACAGATGAGGTACTGTTGCGTCCGAGCCATACCTACAATTACATTTGGTCAGGTACAATTATCAGGATCTTAGGGAGCTAATACAGATACATAGGCTCCCTCTGAAAACTGAAATAAAGATGAACAAAGAGAACAAAGAAAAGTACAGCATAGAAACAGGCCCTCTGGCCCTCCAAGCCTGCGCCAATCTAGATCCTCTATCTAATCCTGTCGCCTATTTTCTCAGGATCTTCGAGCCTGCTCCGCCATTCAATAAGATCATGGCTGATCTTTTCATGGTCTCAGTTTTACTTACCCACCCTCTCACCATAGCCCTTAACTCCTTCACTGTTCAAAAAATATCTAACTTAGCTTTAAAAATATTTACTGAAGTAGCATCAACTACTTTACTGGGCAGGGAATTCCACAGATTCACAACCCTCTGGGTGAAGAAGTTCCTTCTCAATTCAGTTCGAAATCTGCTCCTCCTAATTTTAAGGCTATGCCCTCTTGTCCTATTTTCATCTGCCGGTGGAAACATCCTCTTTATGTCTACCTTATGGATTCCCTTCATAATTATGTTTCTATAAGATCCTCCCTCACTCTTCTAAATTCCAATGAATATCATCCCAGTCTGCCCAGTCTCTGATAAGCCAACCCCCTCAACTCCAGAATCAACCTAGCGAATCGATTCTGGGCAGGGGTGAAAGGAACAGGGTGGTCATAATGGGAGGCTTTAACTTCCCCAACAATAACTGGAAATGCTATAACTCTAGTACATTGGATGGATCGGTTTTTATCCAATGTGTGCAGGAGAGTTTCCTGACACAGTATGTCGAAGGGCCGACAAGAGGGGAGGCCACACTGGATCTGGTATTTGGTAATGAACCAGGCCAGGTGTTTGATTTAGTGGTAGTGAGCACTTTGGAGACAGTGACCAGAAATTCGGTTATGTTTAGTTTAGCGATGGAAAGGGGTAGGTATATACCACAGGGCAAGAATTATCGATGGGGGAAGGGCAATTATAATCCGATTAGGCAAGACTTAGGAGGTAAAGAATGGGGCAGCAAAATGCAGGGAATGGGGACAATTGAAACGTGGAGTTGATTAAAGGAACAGATATTGTCTGTCTTTGATAGGAATGTCCCTGTCAGGCATGGAAGAAGTGATAAGGTAAGGGAAACATGGTTTACTAAAGAAATTGTATCTCTTGTTAAACGGAAGAGGGAGGATTATGTGACGTTGAGGCGAGATGGTGCGGATGAGGCATTGGAGAGTTACAGAGTAGCTAGGAAGGATTTAAAGAGAGAGTTAAAAAAAGACAGGAGGGGCCATGAGCAGTCTTTAGCAGGTAGAATAAAGGAGAACCCTAACGTCTTCTATAGATACATGAGGAATAAAAGGATGACTGGGGTAGGAATAGGGCCAATCAAAGACAAAAGTGGGAAGTTGTGTGTGGACCCTGTGGAGATCGGAGAGGTGCAAAACAAATATTTCTCATCTGTTTTCACTCAGGAAAAGGAGAATATTGTAGAGGAGAACACTAAGATAGGGGCTATTAGACTTGAAAAGATTGAGGTTAGTAAGGAGGAGGTGTTATCAATGCTAGAAGATATGAAAGTAGATAAGTCCCTGGGCCGGATGGGATTTATCCAAGGATTCTCTGGGAAGCTAGGGAGGAGATGGCAGAGACTTTGGCCTTGATATTTGACTCATCATTGTCTACAGGTTAAGTACCAGAGGACTGGAGGATTGCAAATGTTATGCCCTTGTTCAAGAAGGGCAGTAGAGATGACCCAGGTAATTATAGACCAGTGAGCCTTACGTCTGTTGTAGGAAACATTTTGGAAAGGATTATAAGAGATAGGATTTATAATCATCTAGCAAGCAACATTTTTATTGGAAATAGTCAACATGGATTTGTCAAGGGCAGGTCGTGTCTCACAAACCTCATTGAGTTTTTTGAGAAGATGACCAAGCATGTGGATGAGGGTAGGGCAGTTGACGTGGTATACATGGACTTCAGTAAAGCCTTTGTTACATGGTAGGCTATTGGAGAAAATGCAGAGGCATGGAATTGAAGGTGATTTAGCAGTTTGGATTAGAAACTGGCTTACTGTAAGAAGGCAACGAGTGGTGGTTGATGGAAAATATTCAGCCTGCAGTCCGATTACTAGTGGTGTGCCACAAGGATCTGTTTTGGGACCACTGCTGCTTGTCATTTTTATAAACAACTTGGACGTAGGCATATGTGGATGGGTTAATAAGTTTGCAGATGATACTAAAGTTGTTGGAATGGTGGACAGTGCGAAAGAATGTTGCAGGTTGCAGGGAGACTTGGATAAACTGCAGAATTGGGCTGAGAGGTGGCAAATGGAGTTCAATGCAGATAAATGTGAGGTTATTCACTTTGGGAAGAATAACAGGAAGGCAGGATACAGGGTCAATGGAAAGATTCTTGGTAGTATGGATGTGCAGAGGGATCTTGGTGTCCATGTACATAGATCCCTGAAAGTTGCCACCCAGGTTGATAGTGCTGTTAAGAAGGCATATAGTGTGTTAGGTTTTATTGGTAGAGGGGTTGAGTTCCAGAGCCGTAATGTCATGCTGCAACTATACAAAATGCTAGTGCAGCCACACTTGGAATATTGTGTGCAGTTCTGGTCGCCCCATTACAGGAAGTATGTGAAAGCATTGGAAAAGGTACAGAGGAGATTTACCAGGATGTTGCCTGGTCTTAAGCGAAAGCCTTATGAGGAAAGGCTGAGGAACTTTGGTCTGTTCTCATTGGAGAGAAGAAGGCTAAGAGGGTACTCAATGGAGACATACAAGATGATCAGAGGATTAGATCGGGTGGACAGTGAGAGTGTTTTTCCTTGGATGATGATATCTGCTTGTACAAGGGGGCATAGCAGCAAATTGAGGGAGATAGATTAAAGACAGATGTCAGAGGCAGGTTCTTTACTCAGTGACTGGTAAGGGCATGGAATGCCCTGCCTGCCAATGTAGTTAACTCAGCCACATTTGGGAGATTTAATAGTCCTTAGATAAACATATTGATGATGATGGGATAGTGTAGGGTGATGGGCTTAGATTAGTTCACAGGTCAGCGCAACATCGAGGGCTGAAGGGCCTGTTCTGCGCTGTATTGTTCTATGTTCTATGAACATCCTCTGCACCCCCTCTAGTGCCAGCATATTTTTTCTCAAGTAAGGAGACCAAAACTGCACACAGTACTCCAGGGGTGGCCTCATCTGCACCTTGTACAGCTGCAACATAACCTCTCTGCGTTTAAACTCAATACCTGTTGCAATGAAGGACAAAATTTCTAATTACTTGTTGTACCTGCAGACTAACCTTCTATGATTCATGCACAAGGACACCAAGGTCCCTCTGCATATTACCATTCAAGTAATAATCCTTTTTACGTTACTCCTACCAAAATGGATGACTTCACATTTATTAACATTGTATTTCATCTGCCAGACCTTTGCCCACTCACTCAGTGTATCTATGTTCCTCTGCACAGTTTCACAGTCTACTGCACTCATTGCTCTGTCACTCAAGTTAGTGTCATCTACAAACTTTGACATTGTGAATAATTGCATTCCCAACACTAATCCCTGAGGCACACCACTGGTCACTGATTGCCAACCAGAATAGCACTCATTTATCACCACTCTTTGCTTTGTGTTAATCAACCAACCCTCTATCAATGCTAATACTTTACCCCAACATCATGTATCTTTATCTTGTGCAGCACCTTATCGAAGGCCTTTTGAAAGTATAGTACACCACAAACCCATTGTTCACCATGTTCGTAATGGCTTTATAGAATTTCAAAAAGCCAAAAAGGTTGGTGGCACGGTGGCTCAATGGTTAGCACTGCTGCCTCACAATGCCAAGGGCCTGGGTTTGATTACATTCTCAAACCCAGAGAATACATTCTCCCTGTATCTGCATGAGTTTCCTCCCACAGTCCAAAGATGTGCAGGTTAGGCGTATTAGTCAGGGGAAAATGTAGATTAATAGGGAAATGGGTCTGGGTGGGTTACTTTTCGGAGGGTCGGTGTGGACTTGCTGGGCCGAAGGGCCTGTTTCCACACTGTAGGGATTCTCATTAGTTAAGCATGAACCCATGCGGCATCTGCAAAATTTTGAAAGGGATTTTTAAAAAAAATAAAAAATACCTGTTCATTGACAGTAGAGGACAAAATGTAATCATTCAGTCCACCTCTCTGTCTTGACTGCAACAATGGCTTAAGTATAATCAGATGGGTTGTAGCCATTAGCTGATAACCTCTGTTACTTTGTAATCTTGTATCTTGGTACTGCTGACTAGGTCTCCCTGCCTCTTTCAGGGATTTCCTTTCTGAGTAAGATACCAGTCATGACAATCTCAAACCCCTGTTATACCAACAGTGTCTTTACCCCATCTTTATTCTGTAGTATTTGTATGGCCACAGTGCAAACTAAAAGTCAAAGTAAGCATTCCATTCTGAATTTATAAATTAAGTGATTTGGAGGGTTCCAGTGGCACAGTGATAGTATCCCTACCTCTAGGCCAGAAAGGCCAAGTTCAAGTCCCACCTGCACCAGAAGTGTGCCCCAACAATACCTATAAATCAAGTCATTATATAATATACACAAAAATCAATTAATCGCCCTATTATATTCCTCTAGCGCATGTCTAGTTACGTACAGGTTTACCCCAATAACTGCAGCACGGCTGGTAGCAGGCTGTGGAAACCACAGAGTGGAGAACATTCTTGAGCAGTTCTGGGCTGAGAAGGTCCATGCGTCTGCTGTACAATGTTGGCATGAACTGTCAAGGTCGGGGCTTACCTGGCTGACATGCAATTGGAAAGTTACTGACAGAGTGGTGTGGGGGTGAGGATGAATGCTGTCTTCCTGAGAGAAGGCACCCGAATAATCTGTTGGAGGGCACACTGCAAGAACATAGGAGGAGGAAAGGCCATGTGGCCCATTGGGCTGGATACACCATTTAATAAGATCATTGATCTAAACTCCACTTTCCACCTGATCCCATATCTGGATTCATGTTGAGTCCAAAGATCTGGCCCTTTTGTGTTGCCGAGGTAGTGTCCCTCCCCCTGGACCAATAGGACCGGGTTCAAGTCCCATCTGCTCCAAAGGTGTGTATTAGCATTTCTGAACAGATTGATTAGAAAAATAGGTCCAAGGATATATCAATCTAAGCCTTGAATATAATGCTGATTGACGGAGCGTCCCCAGTCCTCTGAGTGAGAGATTTTCACGTTGTAAGCATGATCCTTGCCCTGTTCTGATTTTACAGCAGTGGCTGATTTCAGTGGATGCTCTTTGTCCCTCACATAGAAGGATTGCTTCCTAAACACCTAGAGAAGATACAACCTCCTGCTGAGAGCCCTTCTAACATTCCTCTTCCTCTCTAATCCAACAGGCTCTCCATGGCCTGTTATGTTTCAAGGTGCAGTGCTGGGGAGGTGATGATATAATGGTGCTGGTCTCGACTAGTAGCCCAGAGACCCCGGAATGCTCTGAGGACCTGGGTTCAAATCCTTTAAGAAAGTAAATCTGCCATCCTTACTTCGTTTGGTCTCCAGGTGACTTTAGACCAACAGCTTTATGGGTGACTCTTAGCTACTCACTTAAATGGCCTAGCAAGCCATTCTGATGTATCAAAACTGTTAAAAACTCCCTAATGAAATTGGGCAGTCTCATCAACCTAGGCACCAGAAATCAGCTCTGCTGATCGTATAATTCCTTGGTACTAATATCTTGGGGCTTGTGGCAAAGTTGGGAGAGCTGTCACATTGACTGATTAAGCAACAGTTGTAACCATGGAATCCAATGTCACAGAAAAGCATCACCATATCCGGGTGTGTCCTTTCCCACAGGCAAGCTCCACCCAGCAGGGGTGGCAGCACATCAGCATACAATCAGGAGGGAGTTACCCTTGGAGTCCTGATCAATGACTCGCATTCTCATTAAATTCTATAAGAAAACCTACTAATTGCCACTTCCTACAACTCCCCCACCACTTCTCCATGTTGAACAACACTTGGAGGAAGTACTAAGCTTTTGGATTTGGGCAATGTTTGCTCAAGATCTGTACTGGTGCTTTCCTAGGGATCTAGGCTCTGAGGTGGAACACTGAGGTTGGCCTCTGGCTCTGTCAGATTTTCAGGAGTTATATGATTGGTGACAGTTCTTGCTTCCTGGCAGGTCACCTCTGCCAGTTTTCCAGGGCAGGACAAGGCCTTCCCATATCAAATGCAATTGCTGGCTTCACGACACACAGGTCACTTTCGAATTCCTCATCTCTCTCCAACTCCACTGCACTTGAGTCATCATGCATTGACATTTCAGGTTCCACCTCATTACTGAGCGAGCCTCTTATCTCCACACCATCCACATGACACTAGTCTCTGAGACCATTTTGTGACTCTGCTCTCCATCTATTGGTTCAACAACACAGATGCAGCCTTTGGTGTCCAGCCAATTAATAACTCTACAGGGTTCAGAGTCTCAGACATCCTGTGTCTTATTCTAACTCCTCAGATTCCGATTTCAGAGGAATATTCTTCTCTTCTGGAGAAGAAGCATTTCAGACTTGAAATGTTAACTCTGTCTCCCCTCTCTGGATGCTACCAGACCTATTGGGTTTTTCTAGCACTTACAGTTTTTATTTTTATCTGTCCAGACTTGGTTCAGATCTCACTCATAAATGCATCAGTGACACTCAGCTGAAGCTTAGTCCAAATATCATAGGAAATGCTGTCTTTGACTGGAGGCATGGCCTCAGCCAAAACTCTCAAGCCAGACAGGTGTAGTCAGTCTTCTATCGAAGGACATCAGTATCTGCATTACCTTTGCCTGACATGTAAAACTCAGCTGACTAAGAGCCTTTAGCAACAGAGTTAGTGCTGTCAAGTGAAAAAAACAGATCAATAAATTAGAAAAGTAAAGAAATAGCAAGTTCAGAACAACAGTCTTTCCAACCCAGTCCATACTGACACCTCGCCTCTAGCCCACACCAGGCCCTGATTCCAGACCACATCAGGCTTCACCTCGAGGCACTAAAGGCCGGGAGACAGCTCTGAATAATCTTGGGGCCGCAAGTCCACACTTAGGCCAGGCTGGGCCAAGAGACCACTACCCGAGGCCACTGAGGGACCACTTGCCCGGTCATGGTAGCATGTCAGTCCAGCATGGCAGTCTTTTGGTGGCCAGGGATGGCACTCAGTCAACAGCCCAGCCTGGCAGTCTACCGGCTTGGCATGACAATCTCTCACCAGGCTGGTGGGGCACGTGGATGAAGGTACCAAAGATACAATGGTAAATTTGCTGATGGCACAAAAATTAAAAGTTAAGTAAGTTGTAAAGAGTACATAAGGACAAAGAGGATAAAGGGATAGATAGATTGAGTAGGCCCAAATAGCCTTACTCCTGATCCTAACGCATATGTTTGTATCTTTGGTTGACATAATAAAATCTCTTAGGAGCACGAGATGAAAATTGATTTTTCTTTGGTGCAGCAGTATTAATTTCCATCTATGTATTCTCCAGTGTAGAAGATGAAGATTTCCATTTACTGTGTGTATGCTAGAAACTACTATTTGAATGTCAGTGGTCTTTATGTTCATGCAGAAGTTTATATCTCTATGAATCGGTATTTAACACTGTGCCATAGCTGGAATGGCAGCAATGCTGTAATTTAGCATCTAACTGCTCCTACTATGTAGTACCAGACTTTTTGATATTTAAGATAATGGCTTATGTTGACAGAACACATTAATAGAGAAGGATTCAGTGATGGTAACACCATTGAATGTCAAAGGACAATGATTAGATTCCCTTTTGTTGGAGATAATCATTTCCTGGCACTTAGGAAGTACAAGTGTTACTTGTCCTTCTCATTCCAAGACTGGATGCAGGTTGTCCTGTTATAATACACATTTTGTCAATGTGAATTCACTGTAACGCTGTTTCTACAATGCAAACTTTTAAAATGAGTGTTGGCTGTAATGTGATGACATCACCAACACTTTAAGCGCTGTTTCTAAAGCACGATTTTTCTATAACGCAGGGTTGCACAAAAACACAACCATCACATTATAGAAGAACTACCTATATTGCCTAGATCTTGATTCATTTGTAAATGCACTACTTATGTATTTGAGGAGTCGTGAATGGTGCTGAATGTTATGCAATCATTGCCAGCATCTGCCTTCTGACCTTATGGTGGAGGGGAGGTGATTGAAGAAGTTGGTTGGGCCTAGGACACTACCCTGAGGAACTCCTGCAGAGATGTCCTGGAGCTGAGATGACTGACCTCTAACAACCACAACTTCTTCCTTGTGATGAAAGGTACATTTCCAACTAGTGATGAGTTGTTTTCCTGATTGCTACTGGTTTCAGTTTTACTAGAACTCCTTGGTACCACACTCAGTCGAATGCTGCCTTGATGTCATGGACTGTCACTCTCACCTCACCTCAGGAAATCAGCTGTTTTGTCCATGTTTGAAACAAAAACAGAACTAGCTGGAGAAACTCAGCAGTACTGGCAACGTCTGTGAACAGAAAGCAGAGTTGATGTTTCAGGTCGGGTAATTTCTCATCAGAACTCTGACTGGACATCCCAAGCTGGTTTGTTTGAGGTCAACATGAAGGAATGGTATTGTACATTGTAAAGATTAGATGATTTTCTCTTTGTTTTCTCGGATGTAATGTTGGTGTGGTTGCCCCACAACCATCTATTAAGTGCAAATCATGGTTAGCACTGCTGTCTCACAGCACCAGGGATCTGGGTTCGATTCTAACCTCGAGTGACTGCGTGGAATTTGTATGTTCTCCCCATGGACTTCCTTCGGATGCTCCGGCTTCCTCTCACAGTCCAAAGATGTGCAGGTGTGATGATACTGCTCCTTTGACAAGGTTATTCTGTTCTTGTTTTTTTAAAGAGGGGTCGCAAATGCAGAAGTTCTGATGTGTCTGGTTTATATTAGTTTTAGGACCAATTTGATTATAGCTAACAAATATTGCCTCAGTCAAAGATTTTCAAGTTTAAATAAAACTCTTGTATAATGAAAGGGGAGTAGCCCATTCTCCCAGCTCAGCTTTTCCCTGGTTTGGTTTGGTGTTGGCAGTCTGGCTGTTTTGCAGCTGCTGGTCAGTTTTTAGAGGCTGCTGGTCAAAGAAACAGCTCCATGCTGATCCTCTCTGTCTCTCTCTCTCTCTCTCTCTCGCTGACATGCCTCCTGTAAGAACCTGTGTTTGATTTTACCTTTTTTGCCAATGGAGTGTTTATGGGGATGTTGCAAGTATTTGGAACAGCATCATTAAGTTGCAATAGAGTCGATTAGGTTTTCAGAAAAGTTATGTTAGTCTATATTCTGTTCTCTTTTGTTCATGTATAAATAAGGTCTGTTTGTTTAAAACTGAGTGTTTGGGCCAAATGCATCATTCTTGTACACACACTTTTCACCTGCTTAAAACAACTAGAGAAACTGGGGTCTGCGCTATCTTCTTGAAAGGTTTTGAGGGGGTCTGGCCTGGTCTATAACACAGGTTAGGTGGATTGGCCATGCTAGATTGCCCTGGCTTGTAAGGATGTACAGGGTAGGTGGTTCAGCTGTAGGAAAACTCAAGCAGGTTACAGGGATAGGGAGTGTGGGCTGAGGTGGGATGCTCTTCAAGAAGAATAGTACAGACTCAATGGGCATGAGTGACCTCTATCTCCGCTGTAGGGATTCTATGATCCAGTATCCTGGGGAGATCATATTCAGTCTCACTTCTTGGCTCAAGTAAGATCATTGCCTTCATGGTCCTCCTGACTTTCAGGTACTCTGACAATATGATAAGTTGCTCGGCCTGCTTCTCTGATGATTACAGCTTCTGACTTTCTGTTCCTCAGTCAGACTCTCTGCTCTAAATGATGGCAGAGATGCAGCACCCATATGTCAGGAGCTTTACCGTTGCCAGTTCCTATTTGCTGTGGATTTTCTCCAGTTGTTTTACCTCCTTTTAGGCTTGAGAGCTTATGTTTAACTTGAAGCTGTGTTCCAAAACTGGTGGATCCGATTTTAACTATTAACAATTCCACTGGCATTTAGTCATTATTCAGTGTGTTGTTCTGTCACTGAGTCGAGCTAATTCCCAGTTCAGAGTTTTTATGCATCAGTGACTTCACAGTCTGAATTGTTCTTTCTGCTTTCCATTTGACTGTGGATGACGTGCAGGACTCACCACCTGCTTAATTCCTGCCTCCAAACTGAGAACATAGAACAGTACCGCACAGTACAGGCCCTTCAGCCCTCAATGTTACACCAGCCTTCTATCCTACTCTACAATCAGACTAACCTACATACCCTTCATTGTACTAATTTTCATGTCCTTATCCAAGAGTCGCTTAAATGTCCCTCATGTATCTGACTCTACACACCCACCACTCTCTGTGTAAAGAACCTATCTCTGACATCTCCCAAAAATCTTCCTCCAATCACCTTATAATTATGTTCCCACATGATAGACATTTCCACCATGGGAAAAAGTTTCTGGCTATCCACTCTATCTATGCTTCTCAACATCTTGGATGCCTTTATCAAATCACCTCTCATCCTTCTTCGCTCCAATGAGAAAAGCCCTAGTTGCCTCAACCTTTCTTCATAAGACATACCCTCCTGTCTAGGCAGCATCCTGGTAAATCTCCTCTGCACCATCTCTAAAACTTCCACATTCTTCCTATAAAGAGGTGACCAGAACTGAACACGATATTCCAAGTGTTGTCTAACCAGTGCTCTATAGAGTTGCAGCATAACCTCATGGCTCTCAAACTCAATCCCCTGCTAATGAAAGCCAACACACCATGCACCTTCTTAACAACCCTGTCAACCTGGGTGGCAACTTTGAGGGATCCACGGACATCAACCCCCCAAGATCCCTCTGTTCCACCAAACTGTCAATAATCCTGCCTTTCACCCTGTATTCTGCATTCAAATTCAACCTTCCAAAGTGAATCTCTTCACACTTTTCCAGGTTGAGCTCCATCTGCCACTTCTCAGCCCAGTTCTGCATCCTATCGATGTCTTATTGCAAACTACAACAGTCCTCCACACTATCCACAACTGCACTAACCCTCGTATCATTGGCAAACTTACTAAACCACCCTTCTACTTCCTCATCGAAGTCACTTATAAAAATCACAAAGAGCAGAGGTCCCAGATCTGATCCCTGTGGAACACCACTGGTCATCAAGCTCCAGGCTGAATACTTTCCATCTACTACCAACCTCTGTCTTCTATGGGCCAGCCAATTGTGTATCCAGACAGACAGATTTCCCTGTATCACATGCCTCCTTACTTTCTGAATGAGCCTATCATGGAGAACCTTATCAAAGGCCTTACTAACATCCATGTACACCACATCTGCTGCTCTATCTTCATCAGTGTGTTTAGTCAAATCCACAAAGAATTCATTAAGGCTTGTGAGGCATGACCTGCCCCTCACAACGTCATGCTGACTATCCCTAATCAGACTATGGTTTTCCAGGTAATCATAAATCCTGACTCTCAGAATCCTCTCCAATACTTTGCCCACCACTGATGTAAGACTGCCTGGTCTGTAATTCCCAGGATTGTCCCTATTCCTTTTCTTGAACAGGGGAATAACATTGGCCACCCTTCAAACATCTGGTACTACTCCAGTGGACAGTGAGGATGCAAAGTTCATCGCCAAAGGTACAGCACTCTCTCCCCTCGCTTCCTGTAGTAGCCTAAGATATATCCTGCCTGGCCCAAGGGATTTATCTATCCTGATGTTTTTAATTTTTTTTAGCGCATCCTCCTTCCAAATATCAACCTGTTCAAGCATATCAGTCTGTTTCACACTGTCCTCAGAACCATCAAGGTCCCTCTCAGTAGTGAATACAGAAGCTAAGTATTCATTAAGGACTTCCCCTACTTCCTCCAACTCCAGATGTAAATTCCCTAAACTATCCCTGATCAGCCCTGCCTTACTCTGGCCATCCTCTTGTTCCTCACAATGAGTGTAGAACACCTTGTGGTTTTCCTTAATCCTATCTGCTAAAGCATTTTCATGCTTCCTTCTAGCTCTCCTAAATCCATTTTCCTTCCTGGCTACCTTCTAACCCTCTAAAGCTCTGTCTGATCCTTGCCTCCTCAACCTTAAGTTAGCTTCCTTCTTCTTCTTGTCTAGATGTTCCACATCCCTTGTCACTCAAAGGTTTTTCAACCTATCATTCCTTCCTTGCCTCAGTGGGACAAACCTGTCCTGCACTATCAGCAGGTACTTCCTAAACATCCTCCACATTTCTGTTGTGCATTTCCCTGAGAACATATGTTCCCAATTTAGGTACCCCAATTCCTGCCTAACAGCACTGTAATTCCTCCTTCTCCAATTCAATGCTTTCCCATACCGTCTGCTCCTATTCCTCTCCATGGTCATGGAGTTGGTCATCACTATCTCTAAAATGCTCTCCCACTGAGAGTTCTGACACCTGGTATGGTTTGTTGGCAAGCACCAATCAAATATGCCCTCCCCTCTTGTCAGCCTATCTACATATTGCATCAGGAACCCTTCCTGGACACACCTGATAACAACCGTTCCTTCTAAATTCTTTGAACTGAGTAGGTTCCAATCGATATTAAGGAAGCTAAAGTCACCCATGACAATAACCCTGTTACTTCTACACATTTCCAAAATCTGCCTCCCAATCTGCTCCGCCATGTCTCAGTTGCTATTGGGGGCCTGTAGAAAACTCCCAATTTAGTGACTGCTCCTTTCCTGTTTCTGACTTCCACCCATACTGACTCTGTACACAAACCCTCCTCAAAGCCCTCCCTTTCTGCACCTGTGATACTATCCCTGATTAGCAATGCCACTCCTCCACCTCTTTTACCTCCTTTCCTACTCCTTTTGAAACATCTAAACCCTGGAAAGTCCAACAACCATTCCTGCTCCTGTGATATCTGAGTCTTCGTAATGGCCACAACATCATAGCTCCAAGTACTGACCCATGCTCTGAGTTCGTCACCCTTATTCCTGATACTTCTTACATTAAAGTAGATACACTTCAACCCATCACACTGACTGCACCTTTGCCCTATCAAGTGCCTATCCATCCTCACAGACTGTCTACAGGCTGTATCTGACTGTTCACTACTACTCCATCGTCTGATCTGTAGCTCAGGTTCCCATGCCCCTGCCAATCTAGTTTAAACGCTGCTGAAGAGCTCTAACAAACCTCCCACCCAGGATATTGATGCCTCTTCAGTTCAGGTGCAACCCGTCCTTTTTGTACAGATCCCACCTTCCCTAGCAGGTATCCCAATGATCGACATTTCTGTGAAGCCCTCCCTCCTACACCAGCCCTGCAGCCATGTGTTCATCTGCACTCGCTCTCTATTCCTAGCCTCACGAGCACATGGCACCAATAGCAATTCTAAGATTACTGCTCTGTTCATCCTGCCTTTTGGCTTCCAACCTAACTCCCTATACTCTCTTTTCAAGTCCTCCTCCCTTTGCCTACCTATGACATTGGTACTGATATGTACCATGATTTCCAGCTGCTCTTAGCCCCCCACCCCAGCCTTAAGAACCCTGTAGACTTGATCTGAGACATCGCTGACCTTGGCAGCACACCATCCAGGAGTCACGCTCGCAACAACAGAATCTCCTGTCTGTTCCTCTTACGATTAAATCTCCTATCCTCCACCCTTATGAACCACATAAGAAACCTGGCTGCTGTGGCTTTCCCCGGTAGGTTGCTCCCCACCCACACCCCCACCCCCCCAACACTATCCAAAGTGGTATACTTATTATTGAGGGGAATGGCCACAGAGTATCCTTGCACTGATTAGATTAGATTAGATTACTTACAGTGTGGAAACAGGCCCTTCGGCCCAACAAGTCCACACCGACCCGCCGAAGCGCAACCCACCCAGACCCATTCCCCTACATTTACCCCTTCACCAAACACTACAGCCAATTTAGGATGGCCAATTCACCTAACTCGCACATTTTTGGATTTGTGGGAGAAAACCAGAGCACCCGGAGGAAACCCACGCGGACGCAGGGAGAATGTGCAAACTCCACACAGAGAATCACCTGAGGCGGGAATTGAACCCGGGTCTCTGGCGCTGTGAGGCAGCAGTGCTAACCACTGTGCCACCATGCCGCCCCACTGACTGCCTATTCCCTTTTCCACTCCTGACACTCATCTAGCTCCCTTTTGTCCCATAACTTAGGTGTGACTCCCTCCCTATAACTCCTCTCTATCACCTCCTCAGCCTCCTGAATGATCCGAAGTTCATCCAGCCCCAGCTCAAGTTCCCTAACGCGGTCCGTGAGGAGCTGGAATTGGGTGCACTTCTCGCAGGTGAAGTCAGCAGGGACACCAATGGTGACCCTTACCTCCAACATCCTGCAAGAGCAGCATGCAACTGTCCTCGCCTCCATCCTCTCTGCTCTAAAATTACAAAGAGAGATTGAATTAATGAGCTACGGAGTGAGCTTCCTGGAATCCTCACTCATGAATTGAGGTCCATTATCAGATACCAATTCTTTCGGGAAAACAATGCATCGCTGAGATCTTTCTCAGTGCGCTGACCACTGAGTTTGCTGTAGATAAATAAAGACTAACCATTTTGATCCATTTTGAGTAGCAATTCAGCAGTATGGCCTTTTCGGAAATCTTATTGAAATCATTGGCTTAGTTTGACATGACAGAAAATAATCCTGTCTGTCTTTTGAAATGTTTCACCATCACACAGATTGTTGTTCCCTTGCTCTGCATTTTGTGTTACCCAAATATACTCTCTGGAGTCCCACAGAGTTTTCTTTGCAGTGACTTTGGTAGAACCAGAATCACAAAACTGTAATGGTGCAGGAGGCTAGACAGTTTATCATATCTGCATTTTCTCCCTCTCTCTGAGCATTTTAACAGACTCCTTCTTTTACCCCATAACATTACGGCTGCTCCTTTTCAAATAACCATCCTCTTCAATGTCTCAAACAAAACTGCCTCCACCACACTCAAGGCTTGTGGTACCTCTCCATTTGGAATTTCAGTCTTTTGAGGTAATTTACAAACCTATCACACCCCCATGCAATTTCGAACACTTTGAACACTTCAGTCTGGTCAGTTTCTGCCAAAGCTCTCAACATAAAACACGCTCTTGTGATGCGGGGGTAGTGTCCTTACCTCTGAGCCAGAAGACCTAGTTTCGAGTCCCACTTACTCCAGACATGTGTAATAACACATCTGAGCAGGTTGATTAAAAATATCTAAGATACAACCACTTTCAGGTTCAGTCCTTTTGTACTTGAAGAAGGGCTGCTCCTAGCTCCCTGGATGATGATGCATTGAGATAAATAGATTAAAATATCAGTAAAAAGTAGCTTCCTTTTGTCTTTCCAAGCGTTGCAATCTGTTCCTTATTCTAAAACCATTGCTGGGCTTTTTGTTTTCAAAAGCTCTCAGATGGATTGACAAAGACAAGCCAAATTGGACATAGATTTTCCCATTTGATTCACCATGCCTGAAAAACATTGTACATCGTTTATACACTTCGGCAGGGAGATTCATTGTTGGCTCTTGTCTTCCTTGGATCCACTGTGATATCCTACTGTTCGATGATGTGCCATCAAAATGTAGTTGTCATTCTAGAGAATTAGCATTTCTCATTTTGTGAACTCCCTGTATACTGTAGTACTATTAACATGTCCCTGACCCTCAGGTCATCTTCCTTATTCATTTTGCCATGCATCAGGATGTCATCCAGATGGCTAATAGATCACCGTTCCCTTCCAGCATTCTAGACATTACCCTTGGAAAATATTTGATCCAGAGGAGGTTCCCAGTGGTACAGTTGAAGTAATACAATACAAAAAAATGTATTCAGCAACCTTAACTCTGGTCAAAGAATAACTGCCAGAACCCACTGCTGGCATCCAGTTTTGTGAAAAATTTGCTTATTGCTAATTTTGGCAACTATCATCAATGGATGAAATAGGATGAATTTCCCTCCTCACTTCTTTGTTTAATTGAGTGAGAACCACTTACAATCATAGTTCTCTATTTGTCATGGGAAAATTCAGCCATTGTCACTAGCAATATAACCCTACCCTTCCCCCTCTCAACTTGCTTCGCCAAAAGATGAGGGATTTTCCTGGGGGTGTGCAAGCAGATGGGCTTAGCATCTTCTTGCAGAGTAATGCGATGCTCCTGCTTTAAGTTGCCTAAAGATTTAAACAGCTTTGGAAATTCTTGATGACATTCTTTCCTGTTTTCATTCTGAAGTACTGCATCCAGTCTTTCCAAACAACCCGGACAAATTTATTTTATTTCTCCTTAAAATCTTAATACATGTGTTACACTGATAATTTATCCTCTTGTCATTAATCTTTGTAGTGATTTGGCCATGCGTATGAAGATCCTCTTGAATCTTGGAGTTTTATGTTTCCTGGTCCTACTCTCACAGACATTAACCTGATATCCAGCAGTGAACAGCTGCTCCCGCATGGAGCTCAAATTCTGTTTCCAACCTTTGTACCTTGATGTTCCAGAATATGTCTTAACTTTCATTGACCTTATCGAGAAATGCTATCTCCACATTTTGTTCCGAGTCCTTAATTTCTCGAACGTTTCTTTGATGTATAATTACCATTGTCCACAAAATATTCTTTGCTTTTGAAGTGATGCAGATGATATTAGCTCAAAATATTTTCAAAGGTGTTCCAACTGGCTACACATGCTGAGCCACAAATATTAGAGGCCAAAGCGGCAACCTGTCCATGGAGCCAATAGACATGCGTGAACTCTTCATTGAATACTTTGCAATAATTTTCAGAAAGGAGGAAGACATTGTAGCCAGGGATATCAGTTGGGATGGTGAGGTTTGAGGACAAATTAGGATTAATAAGGAGGAGGTATTAGATATCTCAGCACACATAAAGGTAAATCAGTCCCGAAGGCTTGATGAGATGTATCCCATGCTGCCATAGGAGGCAAAAGAGACGATTGCTGGGGCCCTGCGAAGGTATTTAATACTTCGCTAGCCATAGGTGAAGTCTCAGATTACTGGAGGATAGCTAATGTGGTTTCCTCGTTCAAGAAAGGCAGAAGCTTATGTCTGAAACGTCGATTCTCCTGCTCCTCCGATGCTGACTGACCGGCTGTGCTTTTCCAGCACCACACTCTCAACTCTGATCTCCAGCATCTGGAGTCCTCACTTTCTCCGAGCAGGGATATGCCATTCAATTACAGACCAGTTAGTCTGACATCACTCGTAGGGAAATTACTGGAAAACGTTTGGAGGGACAGGATTAATCAAAACTTGGATAGGTAAGGATTGATTAAGGGTAGTCAGCATGGATTTGCTGGAGGAAGATCCTGTCTGACTAATTTAATGAAGTTTTTCGGAAAGGTGACTAAATATATAGATGACAGTAGTGCAGTTGATGTAGTTCACATGGACTTCAGCAAGGCCTTTGTCAAGGTTACATTTGGATGGCTGGTCCAAAAGGTAAGAGCCCATGGGATGCAGGCAAGATAGCAAAGGGGATCCAAAATTAGCTTTCAAATAGGAGGCAAAGGGTGGAGGTCTGTTTTGTGATTAGAAGCCTGTGATCAATGGTGCACCATACAGATTGGTGCTGGGACCTTGCCGTTTGTTATATAAATTAATAATTTGGATTTGAATGTTCTTATTAGTAAGTTTGCAGATGCCATGAAAATTGGTGGTGTTGTTGATAATGAGGAGGATGGTCTCAAGCTACTGTCTAATATTGATCAGCCAATAAATTGGGCAGAGGAATGGCAGGTGGAATTTAATCCTGATAAGTGCAAGGTCATGCATTTTAGAAATCTAGTAAGTGAAGGATATACATAATAAATGGTAGGTCCCTAGGGAGTACTGAGGAACAAAGGTGTATAAGCCCATAGATCCCTGAAGGTGTCAGTATGGGTAGATGAGGTGATGAAGAAGGCATATGGGATGCTTGCCTTCATTAGCCAGGGTGTAGAATATAGGAGAAAGGAAGACTTGTTCCAACTTTATAAAACATTTGGTTAGCTCACAGATGGAACAGCGTGGGCAGATAGTGGTCGCCACACTATCGGAAGGACATGATTGCCCTGGAGAGATTCACTAGGACGTTGCCTGAGGAGAGACTGGATAGGCTGGATTTGTTTTCCTTGGAGCAGTGGAGATGAAGGGGGATCTGGTTCAGATGTACAGAATTGTGAATGGCATAGACAGAGTGGATCATGAGATTCTTCTCTCTATGGCAGACATATTTAAGACTGGAGAGCATATGTTGAGGAGTAAGTGGTTTAGAGTTTGGAGAGAAATGAAATTCATCAAGAGGATGGTAGAAATATGGAACATGCTGCCTGAGAGGATGGTGGAGGCAGGTAATCTCGAAACATTTAAGAAGCATCTGGATGAGCATTTACATTACCTGGGCAATGTAGGCTATGGACCCATGTGCAGGTAAATGAGATTAGTACTTTTTTAATCATTTGTGAGACATGGGCATCGCTGGCTGGCCAGCATTTACTGCCCATCCCTAGTTACCCTTGAGGAGGTGGTGGTGAGCTGGCACCTTGAAGTGCTGTAGTCCATGTGCTGCAGGTAAATCCACAAAGGCATTAGGGAGGAAATTCCAGGCTTTTGACTCAGTAACAGTGAAGAAATAGCAACATATTTCTAGGTCAGGATGGTGAGTGACTTGGAGGGAAACTTGCAGATGGTGGCGTTCCCATGTATGTGTTGCCCTTGTCCTTCTAATTGGATGTAGTCATGGGTTTGGAAGGTGCTATCTGAGGATCCTGGGTGAATTTCTGTTGTGTATCTTGTAGATAGTACATACTGCTGCTACTGAGCGCTGGTGGTGGAGGGAGTGGATGCTTGTGGAAGTTGTGCCAATCCACTAGACTGCTTTGTCCTGAATGTTGTCAAGCTTCTTAAGTGTTGCTGGGGCTGTTCCCATCCAGGCAAGTGGGAAGTATTCCAGCACACACCTGCCTTGTGCCTTGCTGATATTGGACAGAATGTGGGGAGTCAGGAGGTAAGTTATTCGCTGCTGTATTATCAGCCTCTGACCTGCTTTTGTAGCTGCTATGTTTATGTGGTGAGTCCAGTTGAGTTTTTGGTCAATGGTAACCCTAATGATGTTGATAGTGGGGAATTCAACAATGGTAACACCAACGAATGTCAAGGGATAATGGTTAGATTGTCTCTAACTGGGGATGATCATTGCCTGGCATTAAAGTGGCACAAATATTACTTGCCACTTGTCAGTCCACACCTGGATATTATGCAGCTGTTGTTGCATTTAAACATGGACTGTCTCAGTATCTGAGGAATCGCAAATGGTGCTGAACATCCACCACCATTCACAACTGGCTGTGACAGGACTGCAGAGCTCAGAGCTGATCCATTGGTTATATGAGTATCTAGCTCTATCACTTGCTGCTTAAGTTGTTTCATATGCAAGTAGTCCTGTTTGGTAGTTTCACAAGATTAACTCCTTATTTTTAGAAATGCCTGATACTCTTGGCGTCCCCTCCTGCACTGTCTATTGAACCAGAGTTGATCCCCTGGCCTGATAATAAAGGTTCACTAGGGGATCTGTCAGACCATGAGTTTGTAGATTGTGCTGGAGTACTATTCTGCTGCTGTTGATGGCCCACAGCGCCTCATGGATGCCTAGTCTTGAATTGCTAGATATGGTCAAAGCCTGTCCTGTTTAGCACGGTGATAGTGCCACACAACACGATGGAGGATATTCACGATGAAGGCAGGACTTCATGTCTACAAGGACTGTGGGATGGCCACTTTTACCGATACAGTCACAGACAGATGCATCTGCAGGGAGCAGATTGATTAGGATGAGGTCAAGTATGTTTTTCCCTCTTGTAGGTTCGCTCACCACCTGCCACAGACCCAATCTAAGACCTTTAGAACCTGACCAACTCAATCAGTAGTGCTGCTGCTGAGCCACCCTTGGAGGTGGACATTGAAATCCCCCACCCAGAATACGTTTTTGTGCTCTTGCCACCCTCAGTGCTTCATCCAAGTGTTGTTCAACATGGAGGAGGGCTGATTCGTTAGCTGAGGGAGGATGGTACGTGGTAATCAGCAAGAGGTTTCCTTGCCCATGTTTAACCTGCAGTCATGAAGTCCGGAGTCAATGTTGAGCATTCCCAGGGCAACACCCTCCCAATTGTATATGACTGTGCTGCCATCTCGGTTGGGTATGTCCTGCCAATGGGACAGGAGATATCCAAGGAAGGTGAGGATGAAATTTGGGAAATTGTCTGTAAGGTATGATTCCGCAAGTATGACTATGTCAGGCTCTTGCTTGACTTGTCTATGAGACAGCTCTCACAATTTTGGCACTAGCCCCTCGATACTAGTAAGGAGGACGTTGCAGGATCAACAGGGTTCTTTCTGCCATTGTCTTTCCTGGTGCCTGAGTTGATGCCAGGTGGTCTCGCCAGCTTCATTTCTTTGCCGTGACTTCATAGTGATTAATACAACTGAGTTGCTTGCTAGGTCACTTCAGAGGGCAGTTGAAAGTCAGCTATATTGCTGTGTGTCTGGAGATATACGTAGGCTAGACCAGGTGAGGATGGCAGATTTCCTTCCCTGAAGGACATTAAGTGAGCCAGATGGGTTTTTCCAACAATCCACAATGGCTTTATGGTCATCAGTAAATTCTCAATTCCAGATATTTTTTATTGAACTCAAATTTCACCATCTGCCATGGCAGGATTCAAACCCAGTTCCCCAGAACATTAGCTGAGTTTCTGGATTAATAGTCTCACAATAATACCACTAGGCCATCAAATCCCCGTCTAGTTTGGTGTTGTTGGTTGGCACAGGCACGGTGGGCCGAAGAGCCTGTTTCTAAGCTGTATATCTCTATGACTATGGCATATAGCATTCAGCTCCCCCTGCTGGACATGCATTGTTTTTTTTTGGAGAAACATAGTGTGCAATCTAATATGATATTCAATCCTGCTCTTTTGCTTTCTGGAGAGTTATAATGCTATTTGAGATCTATCTATCCTGTGATTTCAGGAGAATCCCCCATGTTTCCTCACAGTATTGAACAATTTTAGTCCCATATTTCTGCCTTTAATATTGAGGTAGATCTCCTGTTCCTTTGATTACAGAAATTCTGACAGTCTCTTATGTCTTTATCTTTAAAAGCTTCATACCCTCAACACCCTGCTAGATATTATAAACCTATTCCAAAGGCTTCTATTGATTCTCTCCAATACTGAGATTGCTGATCTCTAATCACTAATTTTCTTCTGGAGCTAAAGTACTCATTGAACATTTTGATCAATGCATCATACTGTAGAGGATTTTCTTCCAATGCTTTGTCTTACCAGAACATCATTAGCTATTGGATCTGCAGCATATTTTTTACAAAGCTGAATTGATGGTCCTAGCTCTTTTTTGTCTAATCTTGAAGCCAAACAGCCATTTTCAGAGCTCCCACTTTTAGCCTCTTCTTCTATATCATAAATGAGTGAGCTGATGTCTAGAGCTGAAAATGTTTTGCTGGAAAAGCGCAGCAGGTCAGGCAGCATCCAGGGAACAGGAGAATCGACGTTTCGGGCATAAGCCCTTCTTCAGGAATTATTTCGGGCTTATGCCCGAAACGTCAATTCTCCTGTTCCCTGGATGCTGCCTGACCTGCTGCGCTTTTCAAGCAACACATTTTCAGCTCTGATCTCCAGCATCTGCAGTCCTCACTTTCTCCTGAGCTGATGTCTACCAGAGTTGCTATCCCTATGGACTGGGTTACTGGAGTGAGTATTTGGGAATTCCTTATTACTGTCAAAGTGTTTGAATTCTGTGTTTTTCCTTTCCAGAATATTGTCAGTTTGTGGGCAGACTTCAACACCTTAAAAGGTTCTTTTTCCTGACCTGTTTCTGTAACCCTAGAATCAAAGTTTTCCAGACTTCTTCACTGCCACTGCGATCTTCACCTTTTCCAGTTGCTTTCTTCTCTCACAATTTAAAATCCTTCAGTTCCTTGTGTACTGTATCACCCCATTGTTTACATCTGTGTGTAGTAGTTTATCAAATATAGCTCTCGCGTGTAGTGTCTGAGCCTCTCAATACAGATACTCAGCCTGGACTGGTGTCTTCTCTCTTACTAATGTCAGATGTATACAATCAATTACATCATCATTATTTACATAAAACTCATTATACCACAGATTGGATAGCAATCAAAGAACAAGAAAACTTCTACCTAACCTTAATGTTTCTAAGTTTTCTTACAATGCCCCTCCTTCAACTAAAGTAAATTAAATCTGGACAGTCCAGCAACTGAACATAGGACATTGCCTGGTCTGCTTGGCTCTGCTATTCACTGCCTTAATGAACTGGACCATTGAGAGCAACGCTGCTCACCTCTCAAGCTGGCAAATAGAAGTTTTAGACATGCTGAAAATATTATTTTGCTGCCTGTATGATTTGCAGATAAGATTGAATCCAGGTGTTGAAACTGAAAGTCTGTGTCTTGGCCAAAGCAGCAGAATGGGATTGTGAATAGCTGAAACACACAGTTTGTTTAGACATCAGGTATGAATATTCAAAAAAGGACAGGGGAGCAGTTTGAACTTCTCCTCTGCTGTTGTGAGACTTGTAAGTGCAATTAGTCCCCATTCGATTCCCATCCCTCCTTGCAATCAAGCTGGATGAAGTTCAAAAAAATAACTTTAGTCATATTATTTTTGAAAATAAGAGCCAGAGCAGCTCCTCTTCAACCCCGAAACACAAGCGAACAAGCTCCAGGAGATGAAGCTGATTGGTGACACCATACCTCCTTTATTCACCTGCTTCTGTTTATGGATACACTTGCCACAACCAGGAACTCATCCAGCTCTGATATGATGACTTAGAACAAATAATATTGATTGTCAATGCTGAAAGCCTAGTCCAGAGGGTTATTCTTCGTTACAAAGGTAAGTACCTCCTCACATCTCAACCACTTCCATGGCTTTGTATTTTTTAAAATGTCCTTTGTGTACCCAGCTCAAGTAACATACTCATGCGAATTGAATATAAGTACTTCATTATTTTAAAGACCTCAATGATAGCTCCCTGAAGTCTGCTTTTTTCTGAAGTCTCATAAAACACTGGAGTAAGTGCAGGCAATATTTACTTGAATGTTACCAGGATTTTCAGGAAGTCACTCTAGAGAAAGATTGAGTTGATTGGGACTCTTCTCCCTGGAAATCAGAAAGAAATCTCTAGAACTCTGAGGGGAGGGAGGGATTTCATAGTCTCGGATAAGGAGAGGCTTCCTGCAGTGCAGGCTATTTTTCCATTATCTCACTTTATTTATGAGTCTCGGCAATGAGTGTTGGATGGGATAGATATCTTGACATCCTTAAAATAAGTCTGCAAATTGTTGCCGACTCAATGAATTTACCATCAGGGCTCAAGGGAAAGCAAGCCGGGACAATGTCCAAGACCCTCCAATTTTTCTTTCAACACCATCCTGACTGGGGTTATCCAATTCAATAAATATCAAAACTCGGACCTTTAAATTTGTATAGTTCAGTAATAAGCAAAAATTACATTTATTCATTGAGTCTTGCATTAGATGGGAGTGCATAAATCAACCTTCAAATTGATAACCAGAGAGGAGTCAAGGTGAGCATGACAAGGCTGTCGTTATGACCAAATGTTCTTTTTAAACTCAGGTTTACGTTGTTGCTACTTTGCCTCCCTGCAGAAACACTTGTGGTGATTGGGTCCCTCATAATTAGTAATGGCAAATGCAACAGAATACCAAGATAAGTAACAGAGCTTACGTTTATCACACTGAGACATCTGAACATTCTGTACTTTATTAAAGGAGAGGTAAAATCAAGAAGGATCGATAGGAAGGAAAGCAAAAGGGGCAGAGAGTGCAGCCACAGATAAAACAGAAAATCTGGAAAGTAATAAAGAACAGATCAGAAGTAGGCGAGATTAAAAAGACCAAGTTTACTAATCTGACACAGGCTGGTTAAGCCTGTATGTATATGTACAAAATAATCTGAAAAGTATTGGTGAACGAGGGGCCCACATGGCCTATGGGGAGATGGGGAGAATGATATAATATTTTTTACAAAAATATAGCTTAGTACAGGGAGTTAAACACTACAAAACATTAAGAAAGTACAGAGGAAAAAAGAAAGAATGGGTCAACAATTATTCAGCCATTCTCTTGCAGGACTGGAACATACTGGAGCAAGTGCTGAACCTACTGGCTTAGAGGTAATGAATAGGACCATAAGACATGGGAGCAGAATTAGGCCATTCAGCCCATCAAGTCTGCTCCATCATTCAATCATAGCTCAAGCCCATTCTCCTGCCTTCTCCCTTTAACACTTGATCCCCTTATTAATCAAGAACCTATCTCTCTCGGTCTTAAATCTGACACAGGCTGAGGAGTTGTTGACAGTGAGGAATATGGAGGATAGTGGGTTAGTGTAGTTTAGGTGGGCTTGGATCGGCGCAACATCGAGGGCCCAAGGGCCTGTACTGCGCTGTATTCTTCTATGTTCTATGTAAATACATTCAAAGACTTGGCCTCCACAGCCCTCTGTGGCAATGAGTACCACAGATTTACCACCTCTTCCTCTCAGTTCTAAAGGGGCATTCCTTCACCCTGAGGCTGTGCCCTCAGACACAGGGTCCTCAAAACCTCTTTATGTGACAACCCTTCATTCCTGAGAAAACTTCCTGTAAACCTCTTCTGGATCCCTCCGATGCCAACACTTCCTTCGTTGGATTTCAGACACAAAACTGCTCACAATATTCCAAACGTGGTCTGACCAGAGCCTTGTACAGCTTCAGTATTATATTTCTGCTCTTGTAATCTGGAAACGAATGTTAATATGGTATTTGCCTTCCTACTTGCCAACTGAACCTGCATGTTAACCTTAAGAGAATCCTGAACTAGGACTCCCAAGTCCCAATGTGCTTACCATTTAGAAAATAACCTACACCTCTATTCTTCCTGACAAAATGCATAACCTCATATTTTGCCATATTGTATTCCTTCTTTGTCTGCTCACCTCGCCTATCCAAATCCCTCTGCAGCCTCCCGCTTCCTCAACATTATCTGCCTCTCCACCTAACTTTGTATCATCTGTAAACTTAGCAAACTTGCCAAAACATTAATGTATGACATGAATAGTTGTGGTCCCAACACTCACTCCTGTGGAACTGCACTAGTCTCTGGCTCCCATTCTGAAAATGATCCCTTTACTTTTACTCTCTGCCTTCTGCCAGTCATGATGTGGAGGTACCAGTGTTGGACTGGAGTGGACAAAGTCAGAAGTCACACAATACCAGGTTATAGTCCAATAGGTTTATTTGAAATCACAAGCTTTCGAAGCATTGCTCCTTTGTCAGGTCAAGTGATGAAGGAGCAACACTCCTAAAGATTTTGATTTCAAATAAACCTGTTGGACTGTAACCTGGTGTCGTGTGACTTCTGATTTTCTGCCAGTCAGCCAATCCTCTAATCCTGCCAGTATCTTGCTCCTCATGCTATGGGCTCTTTTCTTATTTAGCACCTTATCAAAGGCCTTCTGGAAATCCAAATAGATCACTGGAATTCCTTTGTCTAACACACTTGTTACCTCCTCAAAGAATTTGAGCAGAATTGTCAGGCATGACTTCCCCTTAACAAAGAGACAGTGAGCTGGGATAAGGTGGGGGGGAGGGGAAATGAGGAAACTGGTTAAGTCCACATTGATGCCCTGGGGTAGAAGGTTCCTGAGGCAGAAGATAAAGCGTTATTCCCCCAGGCATCAGGTGATGAGGGAGTGATGATGGAGGAGGCCCAGGACCTGCATGTCTTCGGTAGAGTGAGAGGGGGAGTTGAAATGTTCGGCCACGGGGCGGTGCGGTTGATTGGTGCAGGTGCCCTGGAGATGTTCTCTAAAGCGCTCTGCGAGAAGGCATCCAGTCTCCCCAATATAGAGGAGGTTTGTGAGATGCGACCTGCCCTTGACAAAACCATGTTGACTATCTGAAATCAAATTGTTGCTTGCTAGATGACTATAAATCCTACCTCTTACAACCTTTCTTATCTCAACCTTTCCTACAACAGAAGTAAGGCTCACTGGTCTATAATTACCTGGGTCATCTCTACTGCCCTTCTTGAACAAGGGCACAACATTTGCAATCCTCTAGTCCTCTGGTACTAAACCTGTAGACAATGACGACTCAAATATCACAGCAAAGGCTCTTCTATCTCTTCCCTAGCTTCCCAGAGAATCCTCGGATAAATCCCATCCGGCCCCGGGACTTGTCTACTTTCACTCCTTCTAGAATTGATAACATCTCGTCATAACTAACCTCGATCCTTTCCAGTCTAATATCTTATATCTCATTCATCATTATCCAACCTCTCCTCATAACTCAAACTCTCCATTTCCAGCAATATCCCTGGTAAATCTTTTCTGAACCTTATCCAGCTTAATAATATCCTTCCTATACCAAGGTGACCAGAACTGGACACAGTACTCCACAAGAGGCCTCACCAACATCCTGTATAACCTCAACCTGACATCTCAACTCAAATACTCAAAGGTCAGGGCAATGAAGGCAAGCATGCTAAATGCCTTCTTAACCACCCTGTCTATATGTGATGCAAACTTCAAAGATTTTAATCGACTTTGAATCCTTAGGTCGCTCTGTTCTACAACATTATCCAATTCTCTAATTTTAATTGTATAAATCCTGTTCTTGCTTGTTTTACCAAAATCCAAACATTGCATTTATCCAAGTTAAACTCCATTTGCTGCTCCTTAGGCCATTGAGCCAATTGTTCAGGATCTCCTTGTAATCTTAGAAAATTTACCTCAGCGTCACTATACCTCTAATTTTGGTGTCATCTGCAAACTTACAAACCATACCTTCTATAGTTACATCTAAATCTTGGTGCTGAGTCCACACTTTTTGTCATTTATATAAATGATTTGGATGTGAGCATAAGAGGTACAGTTAGTATGTTTGCTGATGACACCAAAATTGGAGGTGTAGTGGACAGTGAAGAAGGTTTCCTCAGATTATAACAGGATCTTGATCAGATGGGCCAATGGGCCAAGAAGTGGCAGATGGAGTTTAGTTTAGATAAATGTGAGGTGCTGCATTTTGGGAAAGCAAATCTTAGCAGGACTTATACACTTAATGGTAAGGTCCTGGG
>NC_057714.1:71710420-71716329 GCF_004010195.1 Chiloscyllium plagiosum
TCCCTGAGTGGGGGAGTCCAGAACTAGAGGGCATAGGTTTAGGGTGAGAGGGGAAAGATATAAAAGAGACCTAAGGCCAACTTTTTCACACAGAGGGTGGTACGTGTGTGGAATGAGCTGCCAGAGGATGTGGTGGAGGCTGGTACAATTGCAACATTTAAAAGGCATCTGGATGAGTATATGAATAGGAAGGGTTTGGAGGGATATGGGCCGGGTGCGGGCAGGTGGGACTAGATTGGGTTGGGATATCCGGTCAGCATGGATGAGTTGGACCGAAGGGTCTGTTTCCGTGCTATACATCTCTATGACTTTATAAATTATTTATATAAATGACACAAAAGTGGACCCAGTACCGATCCCTGTGGAACACCATTGACAACAGGCCTCCAGTCTGCAAAACAACCTTCCACCTCACTCTGCATCTCCTGCCATTATGCTAATTTTGTATCGAATTGACAAGCTCACCCTGAATCCCATGTGATCCAATTTTACTTATTAGTCTACCATGTGGAACCTTGTCAAAGGCTTTGCTAAATTCCAAGCAACAACATCTACTGCTCTGCCCTCATCAATCTTCTTGGTAACTTCCTCAAATAAATGCAATTATTTTTGTGAGACATGATTTCCCTCGCACGAAACCATTCTGACTATCCCTAATGATTCCTTGCCTTTCCAAATGCAGATATTAAAGCATATGCTTTTGGGAACAGAACATAATGCTAGTTGGGTCTACATTTGCTTTTATTCCTATATTCTCTGGTTCATTTTAAGTAGCCTTCAGGCAACTAAATGCACAGGAAATTCCACATTTCCAGTATGGTCCAGAACAAACAAATACTAAGAAATACTGGACTTCTTTTCCTCAATGCCTGCATTCCCAGGAAGCTGAAGGCTAAAGTAGGTTACAGATTTGTCAAAGAAGGGCTATGAAGGATTTTAAGATAACAATCCTTTTGCGGAATTAAGGAATGGTGAAGATGTTAAATTGATCATTTCCATATATTTTCAAAGGAATATGTGGTAGTAGAGATGAAAGGCTACAAAAGGAGAAATTGAATTCATTAAATCGGTAACAGACAGTGAGGCACGTTTAAAACCAGTGAAATTTATATTAGGCAGTGAAAAGCTGCTTCATAGAATGCTGAACTAAATCTCTCACTCTGTCAGCAGAAATGATGCTGAAAAGACAATATTCAGCCTCTGGAACTTTGGCCCTAGTTTCTAAGAGCAATGAATGTTGCTATGTAGAAAAAGGTGACTAGCACAATATCTGCCACCACACGTAATCATATTGTAATTATACCACAGTTGTGTAAATTATCAGTCAATTGTTAAGATAGTTTTGTTTGCAAAACGTTTGCCAAACACTTTTCGATGATGTTAACCTGTGTTGCACATTTGGGTTGAATTGCAGATTGAAGCATGGCTCAGGCAGGCATATTTTTATTCTTAGGACATTTTCAGGAACTAAGCTGTGAATTTCTATTTAAGGTGATTTCTTCTTGGGCAAATTGTAAAATAACGGTCAGCATCTTTGCTCCCCTTTTAAGGGGATTAACCCAATGGCATATTTAATACCATATGGAGTGATAAGCACACCTTGATAGTGTTAATTTTTCTGTTTTGGTTAGATTAAATTCTCTACAGCGTGGAAACAGGCCCTTTAGCCCAACAAGTCCACACTGACCCCCTGAAGAGTAACCCACCCCCCTCTGACTAATGCACTATGGGCAATTTAGCATGGCCAATTCACCTGATCTGCACATCTTTGGACTGTGGGAGGAAACCAACGCAGACACGGGGAGAATGTGCAAACTCCACACAGAGCCCAAGGCTGGAATCAAACCAGAGACCCTGGTGCTGTGAGGCAGCAGTGCTAACCACTGAGCCAACATGCAGAACCTCGTAGGAATTACTTCTTTCATGATATGTTTTTCTTTGTGAAGGTTTGATTTGAATGTTTTCTGTATCAGATTGGAACCATTTTAACTTGGGGATTCTTACCAGGGTCTGGTTGTAACATTAGAAGCAACATCATATGATCATGTCAAGTACTTCAGCTAAAGCCTTGGACAGAGCCAAGTACAGTAGCAAGAAATAAATTGAAAAGAGGAAATAAGGGGAGAGTTACATAGATTTTGGATTTATAAAACTCAGAGAGAGATAACTACCTGTCGTGGACTTATACATTTTATCCAAGGTAGCAATGAAACTTGCAAAATTAAAGTAACATCTGACTAAAAAGCAAGTGAAACATAAAGATGATGCATAAGATTTCTTTAAAAGACATAACATATCTGTAGTCGTCAGAAATCCCAAATAACAATCTTAACATGACTTCCAGAAAGAACCCTAAAACCATTTTCCTTACCAGTCTTTCAGATTACTGAAGTGAGAAGTCCCATTCTGTTGGAGAGAGGAATTGCCTCCAGCTGCTGAACAGATTGTCAAAGTGATAATGCAATAAAGTTGAAGGCCATATCCCTTTCTAATCACATAGTTAGTACAAGAATCAAGGAAATTTTAACAGCTATATAATCTCAATTGAGGGAAACATTTTGTGATTCAGCTGATGAGATAATGTTGGCGGTCCAGCTTGATTATTAGTTCACACTCTCTACATGCAGTTGGAATTTTTGTTTTTTTTTGTCTGGCATGACTGGAACATCAATGATGAAAGAAATAGTCAACTTGTTGGATGAAATGGGAGAACTGCTTTGATGGTTGCACTGACAATGCTGCTGTCACTGACATGCAATAAGTGCAGTACTGTTGCAAGAAAAAGCTGTAAACCCGCAGGTAATCATGACACACTGTATGTTGCATTGCCAAACCATCATTTCAAAAAGAAAGAAACACTAGTTACACGCTGTATTAAATTCAGCCATCATCACTGTGAATTTTGTGTAGTCCAGGACTGTGGATCCACATCTGTTTGTGAAAATGTTCAGAAATGGATTTCAATGCATGGCAAATTATTGTTTAACACTGATGTATATTGGCTAATTTGCAGAAGAGTCCTAGAAATAGATTTTGAGCTTTATAAAGAGCTGCTGAGTTTTCTTTGGCAGCTTTTGTTGAAAGCCTCTGACAAATTAAAACAAAACTTGCATTTCTTGCTGACAGTTTGTACCTGTTAAGTACATTGAAACACTCAATATAGGAAGGACAATGCAAACGTACAAGTGGAAGACATGATTGCAACACTTAGAAAAAAGAATCTAAAATTTGGAAAGCTAAATTGAGCAATGGAATTCTTAATAGCTTTATGCTGGGCTTCTGGATACAAGCACAATGAAGAGAAAAGGCCATTGTTCATTTTGTAATTCTGGAAGAATATTTCATTCTTAATTTGAAAATATAAATATAAGCACACTTTGCTTCAGGAGACATCTCAAACATTTATTAAAACAGAAATTGCTGGAAAATCTTAGCGGGTCTGGCAGCATCTGTAGAGACCAAGTTAATGTATTGGGTCCAGTGACTCTTCTACAGAAGAGTTAGAGGTAATATATTAGCTTGAGTGGAGGATTGCCTAACTAACAGAGACAGAGAATCAGGCTGAATGGGTCTTTTCCCGGTTGGCAATCTCTGATTGGCTAGCAGGATGCCACAGGGTTCAGTCCTTGCCTCCTAACTATTTACAAACTATATTAAAGACTTTCTCACAAGGATAGACTCTACTGTAGCCAACTTTGCAGATCACCTGAAAATAGGTGGATATGGATAGGCTAAAATTCGACATATGGAGTTTAACATGGATATGTGTGAGCTTGGTCAGAAGCCTTATTACCTAAATGGTGAGAAACTTCAAAAACCTTCAGTGCATATGGATCTGGGTAAACTTATACATGAGTCACAGAAAGCTAGTATGCAGGTATAGCAGGTAGTAAGGAGAGAGAATGGAATTTTGGCATTTATTGCTAAAGCAATGAAGTATAAAAGCAGGGAAGGGCTGTTGCAATTGTGCACGGCATTAGAACATAGAACAGTACAGCACAGGAACAGGCCCTTCAGCCAGCTATGCTGTGCAAACTATGATGATATTCTAAACTACTCCCCTCTGCCTGTATATAGTCCATATTCCTCTCTTCTCTGCCTGTTCATGTATCAGTCTAAATGTCTCTGAAACTTTGCCTTCATATCTGCTTCTACCATGATCCAAGACCTACTACCCTCTTTCCTCACACATCTTCTTTAAACTTAACTCTTCTCACCTTAAACCTGTACCCCCTCATAATTGACAATTCCATCCTGCATAAGAGACTTTGACTATCCACCCTATGTATGCCTCTCATCATTTTATGCACTTCTATCAGGTTGCTCCCTCAGCCTCCGATGCTCTAGTGAAAATAATCCAAATTTGTCCAACCTCTCCTTATAGTTAATACACTCCAATCTGGGCAACTTCCTGGTAAACCTCTTCTGCACCATTTCCAAAGCCTCCAAATCCTTTCCATAGCATGGCAACCAGAACTGCACACAGCACTCCAAATGTGGCTTAACTAAAGTCTTAAACAGCTACAATATGACTTGTCCATTTTTATACTCAATGCCCTGACATATGAAGGCAAGTATGTTGTAGGCCTTCTTTACCACCTTATGTACTTGTCTTGCCACTTTGAGGGCACTATGGACTTGGATCCAAGATTCCTCTGTGTATCAATGCTCCTAAGGGTCCCCCAATTTAACCTTCCCCCAATTTAGCACTTCCACCTGAGAACTGGTCTTATCCTTTTCCATAACTATCCTAAAATTTACAAAATTATGGGGCTGCATGGTGGTTAGCACTGCTACCTCACAGCACCGAGGTTACAGGTTCGATTCCAGCCTTGGGTGACTGTCTGTGTGGAGTTTGCACATTCTCCCCATGTCTGTGTGGGTCTCCTCTGGGTGCTCCAGTTTCCTCCCACAGTCCAAAGATGTGCGAGTCAGGTGAATTGGCCATGCTAAATTGCCCATACTGTTAGGTGCATTAGTTGGAGGGAAATGGGTCTGGGTGGGTTACTCTTCAGAGGGTCGGTGTGGACTAGTTGGGCCAAAGGGCCTGTTTCCACACTATAGGGAATCTAATCTAATCTCTGTTTCCCAAATTGCTCTGCCTCTGAATCTTTGATCACCTGGCCAGGCTCATTCCCCAATACGAGGTCTAATATGGCTCCTTCCTTAGATTAGATTAGATTCCCTACAGTGTGCAAACAGACCCTTCGGCCCAACAAGCCCATACCGACCCTCCGAAGAGTACTCCATGTAGACCTAATCTCCTCTGAATAATGCACCTAACACTACGGGCAATTTAATATGGCCAATTCACTTAACCTGCACATCTTTGGATTGTGGGAGGAAACCGGAGCACCCGGAGGAAACCCACGCAGACACGGGGAGAATGTGCAAACTCCACACAGACAGTCACCTGAGGCTGGAATCGAACCTGAGACCCTGGTGCTGTGAGGCAGCAGTGCTAACCACCGATAGTCGGTCTATCTATACCTTGTTTCAAGAATCCCTCCTGGATGCACCCAAAAAATTCTGCTTCACCGAGGCCCCTATTACTAAGGGAGTCCTAATGATTACTGGAAAATTAAAACTATCCACTACACCAACCTTGCCATTTTTACATCTTTCCATGATCTGCTTACATACCTGTTCCTCTGATTTCCACTGCCTTTTGGGATGTTTATAGTATAACGCTGTCGGAGTGATTGCAGTTTTCTTATTCCTAAATTCTACCCATATGGCTTCACTGGGTGAGCCTTCCAAGATTTCCTCTCTTAGTACAGCTGTGCCATTTTCCTTAATCATTAACTTAAAAATGTGTTGCTGGAAAAGCGCAGCAGGTCAGGCAGCATCAAAGGAGCAGGAGAATCGACTTTTCGGGCATAAGCCCTTCTTCAGGAATGAGGAGGGTG
>NC_057714.1:71716881-71723970 GCF_004010195.1 Chiloscyllium plagiosum
AACACTACCGCACTTAGGTGGTAGTGTAGGGGTTAAAAAAGAAAGGGGAAAAAGGAAAAAAAAAGAGAAAAAAAAGATAAACAAGGGATTTATTTCTCCAAAAAAAAGATAAACAGGTGGTCCCTCCCCTTCACTGTTTTTGATCACAAAAAAAAGAAAAAGAAAAAAATAAATAAATAAATAAATAAATAAACCACAAGCACCTGCTCCCACTTGAGAAAAAATCATTATAAACCGCAAGCAATGTTTTCCTATCTTCCTGGTGGTGGAATTTGAATAAAGATTCGTGCACTTTGTGTCTTTCACTGTGTCTCACACCTGCGCACACACCATGGGTGCTGGGGATAAAATAAGCACTACCGCACTTAGGCGGTAGTGTGGGGGTTAAATTTAAAAAATAAAAAAAAAGTGTCGAGACACTACCGCACTTAGGTGGTAGTGTGGGGGTAAAATAAAAAAAAAATAAACAGGTAAGAAAAAAAATAAAAATAAAAATAAAAAGTGTCGAGAGTGTGGTGCTGGAAAGGCACAGCAAGTCCCTCGCAGCATCCGAGGAGCAGGAGAATCAATATTTCAGGCAAAAGCCCTTTATCAGAATTCCTGATGAAGGTCTCTTGCCCGAAACGTTGATTCTCCTGCTCCTCAGATGCTGCCTGACCTGCTGTACTTTTCCAGCACCACACTCTCGACTCTGACCTCCAGCATCTGCAGGTCTCACTTTTGCCTGACAGATGAAAAGGGTGAGTATCAGAGATACTGACACTGGTACATGAAGCAAAAACAGAAATTGCTGGAAAAGCTCAGCAAGTCTGACAGCATCTGTAAACAAGAATCAGAATTAACATTTCAGATCCAGTGAACCTTTTTCAGAGCTAGAGGATGTTCTGAGGAACTTATTGTGGTTCTGAGGAAGGGTCACTGGACCTGAAATGTTAACTCTGATTTCTCTCCACATATGCTGCCAGATCTGCTGAGCTTTTCCAGCAATTTCTGTTTTTGTTTCTGATTTCCAGCATTTGCAGTTCTTTTGATATTTACTCTGGTACCTGATTCTGAACAAAGCTGTACTATCGTCAAGGGCTGTTGATGTGGAAATAAAGGATGACTAAGTGATGGGATATCGGCCCCAGTGGAGTTCTTTCAGTCCTCCCTACTGCGTCAACTCTTTAGCCACAAATCCAACTGTACTATCTTCTTTTTTCCAAGCCTCACTGGCACATGGTGCAGGAAGTAAGTCCCAAGATTACAACCTTAAATGCCCTGCTTTTCAATTTCTTATCTAACTCTGTGAACTCCCTTTGCAGAACCTCATCTCTCTTTCAGCCTATGTCATTTGTACCAATATGGACCACAACCTCTGACTGCTCACCCTCTCCCTTCAGAATATCTTGCGCCTGCTGAGGGAATTCCTTGACCCTGGTACCAGGGAGGCAACATACCAACTTGGAATCTTGTTGGTGGCCACAGCAAAGCCTGTCTGTCCCCCAATTACAGAGTCCCCTACCTCTGCTTGCCTTCGACCCTCCCTGCTGTACAACAGAGCCAGTCATAGTGCAAATGATATGGCTGCTGCTGCTGCTGCATTCCCCTGGGAGGTCAAACCCCCCCCCCCCCCGCCCCTCCCCCCCCCCCCAAACAGTACCCCTGTTTGAGAGGAGAATGGCCACAGGGGACCCCTGTACTTCCTACCCACACTTACTCATCTTCCCAGTGGTCACCCACTCTTCTCTGTCTGTGTAGTCCTAAGTGATGGTGTGACCACTTGCTAAAAGTGCAATCAAAAACATCTCAGCCTCATAGATGCACCATATTGAGTCCATCCACAATTCCAGGCATTCCAAGCAGAAAATCAGGAGCTGCAAGTGAACATATTTCCTGCATACATAGGGAGCATGGACACTGGAGGTGGCCCTGATTTCCCACATAATGCAGGATGACCATCCCACAGGGCCATTTTCAATTTTGTCAAGTGCAGACAATAACCTCAGAACCAATTACACAGCCTTAAGTACAGCACACCAAAATCTGATTTAACACTCTCACTCTCTGTTCCTAACAAACTGCAACAAATTTATACTCTACCTCCCTCCAGGTATTGCTCACTTGGTGTCAAGACTAGTTCCTGAGCAGCCAATCCCATGTCACTTCAGTCGTGACATCACCTCTAGAGCTCCGCCTCTGGATTCAGCTCCACTCACACCACCGCCACTCTGACTGACCCCAGTCCAACTCTGATTGACCCCAGTCCCACTCTGACTAACCGCAGTCCCACTCTGACTGACCCCAGTCCCACTCTGACTGACCCCAGCCCCACTCTGACTGTCCTCAATCCCACTCTGACTGACCCCAGCCCCACTCTGACATTCTTCAGTCCCACCCTGACTGACCCCAGCCCCACTCTGTCCTCAATCCCACTCTGACTGACCTCAGTTATCCTCTGACTGACCCCAGCCCCACTCTGACCGTCCTCACTCCCACACTGACTAACCCCAGCCCCACTCTGACTTTCCTCACTCCCATACCGACTGACCCCAGCCCCACACTGACTGTCCTCAGTCCCACACTGACTGATCCCAGCCCCACTCTGACCGTCCTCACTCCCACACTGACTGATCCCAGCCCCACTCTGACTTTCCTCACTCCCACACTGACTGACCCCAGCCCCACTCTGACTTTCCTCACTCCCACACTGACTGACCCCAGCCCCACACTGACAGTCCTCAGTCCCACACTGACTGTCCTCAGTCCCATACTGACTGACCCAGTCCCACACTGACTGTCCTCAGTCCCATACTGACTGACCCAGTCCCACACTGACTTCTTCCTGAAGAAGGGCCTGTGCCCGAAACGTCGAATCTCCTGTTCCCTGGATGCTGCCTGACCTGCTGTGCTGTTCCAGCAATAAAGTTTCAACTTTGATCCCAGCCCCACTCTGACTGTCCTCAGTCCCACACTGACTGTCCTCAGTCCCACACTGACTATCCTCAGTCCCACACTGACTGACCCAGTCCCACTCTGACTGTCCTCAGTCCCACACTGACTGACCCAGTCCCACACTGACAGTCCTCAGTCCCACAATGACTGACCCAGTCCCACTCTGACTGTCCTCAGTCCCACACTGACTGACCCAGTCCCACTCTGACTGTCCTCAGTCCCACACTGACTGCCCTAAGTCCCTCTCTGACTGTCATTAGTCCCACACTGACTGTCCTCAGTCCCACACTGACCCAGTCCCACTCTGACTGTCCTCAGTCCCACACTGACTGCCGTCAGTCCCTCTCTGACTGTCCTTAGTCCCACACTGACTATCCTCAGTCCCAAACTGACTGACCCAGTCCCACACTGACTGTCCTCAGTCCCACACTGACTGTCCTCAGTCCCACACTGACTGACCCAGTCCCACACTGACTGTCCTCAGTCCCACATTGACTGTCCTCAGTCCCACACTGACTGTCCTCAGTCCCACTCTGACTGTCCTCAATCGCACACTGACTGTCCTCAATCGCACACTGACTGTCCTCAGTCCTCTCAGTCCCACACTGACTGTCCTCAGTCCCACACTGACTCTCCTCAGTCCCACTCTGACTGTCCTCAATCACACACTGACTGTCCTCAGTCCTTTATAAATACGGCAATGTTTGTAATGAATAAAACAAGGTGCATTAAATAATTAGAATTAAACAATAAATTAGGAAAAAAAAGGTTGCATTTCATGGAAATAAATTGTCCCCAGTCCCACTCTAACTGTCCTCAGTCCCACACTGACTGACCCAGTCCCACACTGACTGTCCTCAGTCCCACACTGACTGACCCAGTCCCACACTGACTGTCCTCAGACCCACACTGACTGTCCTCAGTCCCACACTGACTGACCCAGTCCCACACTGACTGACCCAGTCCCACACTGACTGCCCTCAGTCCCTCTCTGACTGCCCTCAGTCCCTCTCTGACTGTCCTCAGTCCCTCTCTGACTGTCCTCAGTCCCACACTGACTCTCCTCAGTCCCGCTCTGACTGTCCTCAATCGCACACTGACTGTCCTCAGTCCTTTATAAATACGGCAATGTTCGTAATAAATAAAACAAGGTGCATTAAATAATTGGAATTAAACAATAAATTAGGGATAAAAAGGTTGCATTTCATGGAAATAAATTGTCCCCAGTACCACTCTAACTGTCCTCAGTCCTACACTTACTGTCCTCAGTCCCACACTGACTGCCCTCAGTACCTCTCTGACTGTCCACAGTCCCACACTGACTCTCTTCAGTCCCACACTGACTATCCTCAGTCCCTCTCTGACTGATCTTAGTCCATTCTGACTGCCTTGAGTCCAACACTGACTGCCCTGAGTCCCACACTGACAGCCGCAGTCCCATTGTAACTATCCTCAGTCACACACTGACTGCCCTCGGTCCCTCTCTGACTGCCCTCAGTACCTCTCTGACTGTCTTCAGTCCCACACTGACTGTCCTCAGTCCTTCTCTGACTGCCCTCAGTCCCTCTCTGACTGTCCTCAGTCCCTCTCTGACTGTCCTCAGTCCCTCTCTGACTGTCCTCAAGTCCCACACTGACTGACCCAGTCCCACACTGACTGCCCTCAGTCCCTCTCTGACTGTCCTCAGTCCCACACTGACTGTCCTCAGTCCTTCTCTGACTGCCCTCAGTCCCTCTCTGACTGTCTTCAGTCCCACACTGACTGTCCTCAGTACCACAGTGACTGACCGCAGTCCCACATTGATGTCCCCAGTCCCACACTGACTGTCCTCAGTCCCTCCTTGACTGCCCTCAATCCCACTCTGACTGTCCTCAGTCCCTCTCTGACTGTCCTCAGTCCCTCTCTGACTGACCCAGTCCCACACTGACTGTCCTCAGTCCCTCACTGACTGACCCAGTCCCACTCTGACTGTCCTCAGTCCCACACTGACTGATCCCAGCCCCACTCTGACTGTCCTCAGTCCCACACTGACTGTCCTCAGTCCCACACTGACTGTCCTCAGTCCCACTCTGACTGACCTCAGTCACACACTGACTGACCCAGTCCCACACTGACAGTCCTCAGTCCCACACTGACTGTCCTCAGTCCCACACTGACTGACCCAGTCCCACACTGACTGCCCTCAGTCCCTCTCTGACTGTCCTTAGTCCCACACTGACTGTCCTCAGTTCCACACTGACTGACCCAGTCCACTCTGACTGTCCTCAGTCCCACACTGACTGCCCTCAGTCCCTCTCTGACTGTCCTTAGTCCCACACTGACTATCCTCAGTCCCAAACTGACTGACCCAGTCCCACACTGACTATCCTCAGTCCCACACTGACTGTCCTCAGTCCCACACTGACTGACCCAGTCCCACACTGACTGTCCTCAGTCCCACACTGACTGTCCTCAGTCCCAACTGACTCTCCTCAGTCCCACTCTGACTGTCCTCAATCGCACACTGACTGTCCTCAGTCCTTTATAAATACGGCAATGTTTGTAATGAATAAAACAAGGTGCATTAAATAATTAGAATTAAACAATAGATTAGGGAAAAAAAGGTTGCATTTCATGGAAATAAATTGTCCCCAGTCCCACTCTAACTGTCTTCAGTCCCACACTGACTGTCCTCAGTCCCATATTGACTGACCCAGTCCCACACTGACTGTTCTCAGTCCCACACTGACTGACCCAGTCCCACTCTGTCCTCAGTCCCACACTGACTGCCCTCAGTCCCTCTCTGACTGTCCTCAGTCCCACACTGACTGTCCTCAGTCACACACTGACTGACCCAGTCCCACACTGACTGACCCAGTCCCACACTGACTGACCCAGTCCCACACTGACTGACCCAGTCCCACACTGACTGACCCAGTCCCACACTGACTGACCCAGTCCCACACTGACTGACCCAGTCCCACACTGACTGACCCAGTCCCACACTGACTGACCCAGTCCCACACTGACTGACCCAGTCCCACACTGACTGACCCAGTCCCACACTGACTGACCCAGTCCCACACTGACTGACCCAGTCCCACACTGACTGACCCAGTCCCACACTGACTGACCCAGTCCCACACTGACTGACCCAGTCCCACACTGACTGACCCAGTCCCACACTGACTGACCCAGTCCCACACTGACTGACCCAGTCCCACACTGACTGACCCAGTCCCACACTGACTGACCCAGTCCCACACTGACTGTCCTCAGTCCCACACTGACTGTCCTCTGTCCTAACTGACTCTCCTCAGTCCCACTCTGACTGTCCTCAATCGCACACTGACTGTCCTCAGTCCTTTATAAATACGGCAATGTTTGTAATGAATAAAACAAGGTGCATTAAATAATTAGAATTAAACAATAGATTAGGGAAAAAAAGGTTGCATTTCATGGAAATAAATTGTCCCCAGTCCCACTCTAACTGTCCTCAGTCCCACACTGACTGACCCAGTCCCACACTGACTGACCCAGTCCCACACTGACTGACCCAGTCCCACACTGACTGACCCAGTCCCACACTGACTGACCCAGTCCCACACTGACTGACCCAGTCCCACACTGACTGACCCAGTCCCACACTGACTGACCCAGTCCCACACTGACTGACCCAGTCCCACACTGACTGACCCAGTCCCACACTGACTGACCCAGTCCCACACTGACTGACCCAGTCCCACACTGACTGACCCAGTCCCACACTGACTGACCCAGTCCCACACTGACTGACCCAGTCCCACACTGACTGACCCAGTCCCACACTGACTGACCCAGTCCCACACTGACTGACCCAGTCCCACACTGACTGACCCAGTCCCACACTGACTGACCCAGTCCCACACTGACTGACCCAGTCCCACACTGACTGACCCAGTCCCACACTGACTGACCCAGTCCCACACTGACTGACCCAGTCCCACACTGACTGACCCAGTCCCACACTGACTGACCCAGTCCCACACTGACTGACCCAGTCCCACACTGACTGACCCAGTCCCACACTGACTGACCCAGTCCCACACTGACTGACCCAGTCCCACACTGACTGTCCTCAGTCCCACACTGACTGACCCAGTCCCACTCTGACTGTCCTCAGTCCCACACTGACTG
>NC_057714.1:71724344-71738616 GCF_004010195.1 Chiloscyllium plagiosum
TCGCTCTCTGACTGTCCTCAGTTCCACACTCACTGTCCTCAGTCCCACACTGACTGCCCTCTGTCCCACACTGACTGCCCTCTGTCCCACACTGACTGCCCTCAATCCCACTCTGACTGACCTCAGTCCCACTCTAACTGTCCTCAGTTCCACACTCACTGTCCTCAGTCCCACACTGACTGCCCTCTGTTCCACACTGCCTGCCCTCTGTCCCACACTGACTGCCCTCAATCCCACTCTGACTGACCTCAGTCCCACTCTAACTGTCCTCAGTCCCTGTCTGACTGTCCTCAGTCCCACACTGACTGCCCTCTGTCCCACACTGACTGCCCTCTGTCCCACAATGATTGCCCTCAATCCCACTCTAACTGTCCTCAGTCCCTCTCTATCCTCAGTCCCATTCTGACCGTCCTCAGTCCTTCCCTGACTGTCCTCAGTCCCAATCTGACTGTCCTCAGTTCCTCTCTGACTGTTCTCAGTCCCACTCTGACTGCACTCAGTCCCACTCTGACTGACCTCAGTCCCACACTGACTTTCCTCAGTCCCACTCTGACTGTCCTCAGTCCCACTCTGACTGTCCTCAGTCCCACACTGACTCTCCTCCGTGTCTCTCTGACTGCCCTCAGTCCCGCACTATCCTCAGTCCCACACTGACTGACCCCAGTCCCACATTGACTGTCCTCAATCCCACTGTGACTGTCCTAGAGTGCCTGTCTGACTGCCCTCAGTCCCGCACTGACTATCCTCACTCCCACACTGACTGCCCTCAGTCCCGCACTGACTATCCTCACTCCCACACTGACTGTCCTCCGTGTCTCTCTGACTGTCCTCAGTCCCACACTGACTGTCCTCCGTGTCTCTCTGACTGCCCTCAGTCCCACTCTGACTGCCCTCAGTCCCGCACTGACTATCCTCAGTCCCACACTGACTGCCCTCAGTCCCACTCTGACTGCCCTCAGTCCCGCACTGACTGTCCTCAGTCCCACTCTGACTGTCCTCCGTGTCTCTCTGACTGTCCTCAGTCCCACACTGACTGTCCTCCGTGTCTCTCTGACTGCCCTCAGTCCCACACTGACTGTCCTCAGTCCCACTCTGACTGCCCTCAGTCCCGCACTGACTATCCTCAGTCCCACACTGACTGACTCCCGTCCCACATTGACTGTCCTCAATCCCAATGTGACTGTCCTCAGTGTCTGTCTGACTATCCTCAGTCCTGCACTGACTATCCTCAGTCCCATACTGACTGACCCCATCTCTCAGGTACTTATCTGTTAGCTGTTGCCGTTGTTCACTCCCAGGTTCTCTCTGTTGTGCTGTGGTGTCTCAGACACTGTCTCACTGGAGAGACCATATCCAAGTACGGTGTACAGTTTTGTTCCCATTAGTTGAGGAAGGTTGCAATTGCATTGGAGACAGTTCAGAGGAGATTCACTAAATTAATTCCCAAACTGAAAGTCTTGTTTCATAAGAGAATCACTAGTTGAGGCCTTTACTTACTGGTATTTAGAAGGATGCGGGAGAAGTAATTGAGGTGTACAAGATGCTGAAGTGGGTTGACAAAGTAGACAGAGTGCATGGTCCCTCTTGTGTGACACTGTAGAATAAGAGCTCATAGCTTTAAGCTGAAGGATGGCAGATTTAAAACAGTGATGAGGAGGAATTATTTCTCCTAAAGGAGGATGAATCTGTAGAATTCACTACCCCAAAATGCTGTGGGTGCCAGCACACTTAATAAGTTTAAGGAGGAGATAAACAGATTTTTAATTAGTAATGGGTTAAAAGTAATGGGGGAGAGAGAGCAGGAAGATAGAGATGAGGCCAAGAAAAGATGATATTGCTGATCCCAGTTCTTATGTTCTTATGAACCACTCAGTGATCCCACTGAGAATTATGTTTCAGGAACACCTTTCCAGTTTGTGGAGTCTCCACAGTTGGGAAAAGAAGCAATGAAAGAGTTACAATCTTTCTGAATGACATGGAATTGCAAACACAGCAGCAATGAAGACAAAGTACAAGTCCAATCTGAAAGTGGAAAAGAATTTGAGTGCTATTGTGAAACCACACCCCACAGATGAACAGAAGATAAAAGACAGAACATAAAAATAACAATATTATGCTTCAGTTATTTAAGGGAGACCACATCTCAAATTTCATGTACATTTTGGTCTTGTTAGTTAACAAAGGATGTAAATGCATTGAAGGCATTCAGAAAAGATTTACTAGATTGATATCTGGAATATGTAGGTTGTCTCCTGTTGAAAGTTTGTACAGGCTGGGCTTATTTTCACTAGAGTTCAATAGAGCAAAGGGTGATTTCATTGACTTTTATAAGATCCTTAATGGGCTTGACAAATTGGACATGGAAAAGATGTCTACTCTTGTGAGTGAGTCCAGAACTGGGGGACTTTGTTTTAAGCTAAGATAGATAGATTTTTATCAGTATGGGAGAATATTTTTCCTGTCCAGGAACAGTGGGACATCATGTTTTGGACCAGGAGATTGCCGGGATGGTAAGGACTTTGTGCAAATACTTACCTTCGAAGCCTGTAGCCTTTTTCCTGTCTGGGAGCAGTGGGAGACAGAGCGGAGGTGACGTTGGAGACAAAGAGGTTGCCGGAAAGGTAAGGACTTAGTATATATTTGGGCAGTGGCTAAATCTGAGATACTACATGTGTAGTATTTCCCTCCTGCCCCTCTCCTCTAACCAGAAGAAAAGGACTCTGCAAAGTAAGGATCTTGTTTCTTTTCTTTTATATATTTAAGTGCATTGTTTGGTATTAGATAGCTGAGTAAAAGCTAAGGCTTACAATGGCAGGGACCCATGGCATGTGCCTCTTGCTTGATGTGGGAGCTCTTACACTTACAAGAAGTATGTCCAGTTGCAGCTCTTGTTTGACCGCATGACGGCTCTGAAACTGTGGATGGACTCACTGTGGAGCATTCGCAATGCTGAGAAGGTCGTGGATAGTACGTTTAGTGAATTGGTTACACCGCAGATTAGAATTGCTGAGGGAGACAGTGAATGGGTGGCCAAAAGGCAGAGAAGAATAGGAAGGCAGTGCAGGTGTCCCCTGTGGTCATCTCCCTCCCAAACAGGAATACTGTTTTGGATACTGTTGGTGGAGATGGCTCACCGGGGGAGGGCAGCTGTTGCCAGGATCATGGCACTGCGGCAGGCTCTGCTGTTCAGAAGGACGGGAAAAAGACTTGTAGGGTCATAGTCATAGGGGATTCTATTGTAAGGGGAGTAGATAGGTGGTTCTGGGGCCGAAAATGAGATTCCCGGATGGTATGTTGCCTCCCAGGTGCTCGGGTCAGGGATGTTACCGATTGGCTGCAGAGCATTCTGAAAGGGGAGGGTGAACAGCCAGTTGTTGTGGAGCATATAGGCACCATTGATATAAGTAAAAAATGAGGTGAGGTCCTGAAAGCAGAATTCAGGGAGCTAGGAGAGAAGTTTAAGAGGAGTGATCACTCAAAAGTAGTGATCTCAGGATTGCTAGACTTCACCAGTTTCTTCATTCCCCCCTCCCCCCACCTTGTCTCCGCCGGATCCCTCCAGCCCGGCACTGCCTTCCTGACCTGTAGTCTTCTTCTTGACCTCTCCGCCTCCATCCTACTCCGACCTATCACCCTCACCTTGACCTCTTTCCACCTATCACATTTCCAACGCCCCTCCTCCAAGTCCCTCCTCCCTACCTTTTATCTTCTCCTGCTGAACACTCTCTGCTCATTCCTGGGGAGGGGCCTGTGCCCGAAACGTCGAATCTCCTGTTCCCTGGATGCTGCCTGACCTGCTGTGCTGTTCCAGCAATAAAGTTTCAACTTTGATCTCCAGCATCTGCAGACTCACTTTCTCCTCGTATAGTGGGTAAGTCAGATGAACTTAGGGCTTGGATTGGTGCCTTGGAGTATGACTTTACTGCGATCACAGAGGAAGGGCATAATTGGCAACTAAATGTTCCAAGATATAGACACTTCAGACAGGAGAGGGAGGGAAATAAAAGGGGGGGGGGGAGGAGTTACATTGCTGCTCAGGGATGATATCACGGCTGTGCTAAAGGAGGATACTATGGAGGGCTTGAACAGTGAGACATTATGGGTAGAGCTGAGAAATAAGAAGGGTGCAATTACATTGTTGGGGCTGTATTACAGGCCTCCCAACAGTGAGCGTGAGGCAGAACAATTAGGTAAACAGATTATGGGAAGATGTAGAGGCAACAGGGTGGTGATGATGAGAGATTTTAATTTTCCCAACATTGACTGGTATACACTTAGTGTCAGAAGTCTGGATGGGGCAGAATTTGTAAGGAGCATCCGAGAAAGTTTTCTAGAGCAGTATGTCAATAGTCCAACAAGGGAAGAGGCCATATTGGACTTAATGTTGGGTAATGAGCCAGGCCAGGTGGTCAAAGTTGCAGTGGGGGATTTCTTTGGGAATAGTGACCACAATTCTGTAAGTTTTAGAATACTTGTAGACAAAGATGAGAGTGAACCTAAGGGAAGAGTACTAAGCTGGGCCAAAGCCAATTATATCAAAATTCAGCAGGAGCTGGGAAATGTGGATTAGGGGCAGCTATTTGAAGGGATGTCCACATTTGATATGTGGGAGGCTTTCAAAGATAGGTTGAAGATAGTGCAGGATAGGCATGTCCCTTTGAAAACAAGGGATAGGAAAGGCAAGATTCATGAACCATGGATGACAGGAGAAATTGTGCAACTAGCCAAGAGGAAAAGGGAAGCGTACGTAAGGTCCAGGCAGCTAAGAACAGGACAGGCTTTGGAGGAATATTGGGAGAGTAGGACCAATCTTAAATGAGGAATCAAGCTGGCTAAAAGGGGTCATGAAATAACTTTAGTGAGCAGAATTAAGGAGAATCCCAAAGCCTTTTATTCATATATAAGAAGCAAGAAGGTAGCTCGAGAAAGGGTTGGTCCACTAAAGGATAAGGAAGGAAGGTTGTATGTTGAACCTGAGAAAATGGTGAGATTTTCAATGATTACTTTGCATCAATGTTCACTGAGGAGTGGGACATGATGAATGCTGAAATTAGAGATAGAATTTGTTTACTCTGGATCACGTTGACATAAGGAGGGAGGCTGTGTTGGGTAGAGTAAAGGATATTAAGGTGGGCAAATCCCCAGGACTGGATGGGATCTATCACAGGTTGCTGAGGGAAGCGAGAGAGGAAATACCTGGGGCCCTGACAAATATCTTTGTGGCATCCTTAAACACAGGTGAAGTTCCGGAGGACTCGAGAGTTGCTAATGTTGCCCCCCTGTACAAGAAGGGTAGTAGGGATATTCCAGGTAACTACAGACTGGTGAGCCTGACGTCAGTTGGAAATGTTGTTGGAGAAGGTACTGAGGGATAGAATCTATTTGTGCAGGGGAGATCGTGCCTTACCAGCTTAATAGAGTTCTTTGAGAAAATGACCGAGTTGATAGATGAAGGAAGGGCTGTAGATGTCATATATATGGACTTTAGTAAGGTGTTTGATAAGGTTCCCCATGGTAAACTAATGGAGAAAGTGTAGTCACATGGTGTGCAGGCTGTTCTAGCTAGGTGGATAAAGATTTGGTTGAGTAACAAGAGACAGAGAGTAGTAGTTGAAGGGAGTTTCTCGAAATGGAGAAAGGTGACCAGTGGTGTTCCACAGGGGTCAGTGTTGGGTTCACTGTTGTTTGTGATATACATAAATCATCTGGAAGAAGGCATTGGTGGTCTGATCAGTAAGTTTGCAGATGACACCAAGATTGATGGAGTAGCAGAAAGCATAGGGGCTGTCAAAGAATACAGGAGAATATAGACAGACTGGAGAGTTGGGTGAACAAGTGGCAGATGGAGTTCAGCCCGAGCAAATGTGAGGTGATGCATTTTGGAAGGTCTAATTCTAGAGCAAACTATACTGTAAACGGAAGAGCCTTGGGAAAAGTTGATGAGCAGAGAGATCTGGAAGTTCAGATCCATTGTACCCTGAAGGTAGCTACACAGGTGGATAGAGTGGTCAAGAATGCATATAGTATGTTTGCCTTCATCTGACGGGGTATTGACTGTAAGAGCTGGCAGGTCATGTTAAAATTATAAAGACTTTGGTTCAGCCACATTTATAATAGTGTACAGTTCTGGTCGCCACATTACCAAAAGGATGTGGACACTTTGGAGAGGGTGCAGAGAAGATTTATGAGGATATTGCCTGGTATGGAAGGTGCTAGCTTTGAAGATAGGTTAAGTAGGTTTGGATGGTTTTCATTAGAAAAAAGGAGATTGAGGGGGGACCTGATTGAGGTTTACAAAATCATGAAGGGTATAGACAGGGTGGATAGAGATAAGCTTTTACCCACAGTGAGGGATTCATAACAAGAGGTCATGCATTTCAGCTGAGAGAAGAAAAATTTAAGGGGGATACATGCGGAAAGTACTTTACACAGAGGGTGGTAGGTGCCTGGAATGCGTAACCAGCAGAGGTAGTACAGGCAGGCATGGTAGATTCATTTAAGGTGCATCTGGACAGATGCATGAGCAGGTGGGGAGCAGAGGGATACAGATCCTTAGGAATTGGGCGATAGGTTTAGACAGTGAATTTGGATTGGCACAGGCTTAGAAGGCTGAAGGGCCTGTTCCTCGGTTGTGAATTTTCGTTATTCTTTGACCTCTTCTTTCTATGGGAATCAAAGGTTAAGGGGCAAGGGCAGGAAATTAGATGTGAGGAGTGTTGGATCAGCCATGATCCTATTGAACGGTGAAGCAGGCTTGAGGTGCCAAGTGGCCTATTCCTGTTCCTATTTCTTTTGGTCTTCTGGTCTAAAGTTAGGGGTTTCCATTTTAGGTCAGAGATGAGGAGAATATTTCCTTTCAGAAGGTTGTGTGACTTAGGAACTTTCTACTTCAAGTGGCCTCCTCCTGCTCCTAATTTGTATGAATGTAGACTTTTTTTGGTCAACACGGACCAGTTTAGGCCAAGGGGCCTGTCTCTGTCCTGTAGGACAATGTGATTCTATGAAAGGCAAAAGCACCTACCTCACTCATATCAGTATCTGCATACTCTGGTAGGTAATGGAAATTTTGGATTGTCTGCGGCTTTGGTAGATGGGTAAGAACATTTCTTTCTTAATTTAATGCTTTTTGTCATTCTTCAATCTCTACATCACCCATTATTTTCCTCATAAAAGATCCACTAAGTAGCAGATGAAGCTAAACGATTGCTCAAGCAGACCGAGCTAATGTTTCAATTATTCGCTTTGGAATTAGCAAATCAGGATACAGGAGAGAAGACTGGTGAAGAGCAGGGTCGTGTAGTCTTGAATACACGAAACAATGCTGGCAACCACTAACCCTTCATTTGAGTATAGCTGTGCTAAGATACATCCGGCACTTACATCACGTTAACTAAACTCTAGACAGCCTCTAATGGAAAATGCATGTTTTAATAATTATACACATGCTGCTTAATTGTCATTTGTTGACAGAAACATTCTGGAAACTCTGCAAGTAAAATTTACTATATAGAACCACAGCAATTAGAACATTTCTTTGGCGATTATAGTGGTGAAAAAGTTACGTGAAGCTTGTTAAAAAGACTGAATTAAAGAGTGCACCAACCTGCCAGTGAAACATTTTTATTAGTTGGAAAAAATCAAAAATTATCAAATGGCCTTACGCTGGATCCAATATGTAAGAGATTTCATTCCCATTTCTCTCAACTTCAGTGCAGTTTTGTTTTGTATCTACTAGACTACAGAATCAAATTGTTCCAGCCCAGCTTGTCATAATGTAGAGACCATCTCAGCCCGAAGTCATTATTACAGAATGATTCACATTTGCACAGGCAAAGGGAGGATGAAAATATTTCTCAGCTAATGGTAGGAGTACATGGAAAACATGTGATTCTGGTAGATTTCTCGGTCATGAAAATGGAAATGCAACCTCAATTATTTGTTACACTTCAAGAATTGACATAATTCATTATGCCTTCAAGCTTGGAAAGTGTGCTTGGACAGTGCTATGAATATTTTCGATGTCACATTGTCATAAGATCTTGTTACTGAATTTCTTTGCCTCAAGTATTTAGTTGGTTAACAATCTCATTCTTGGAAATTATTATTTCACTTTCTGATTTTGACAGGCAAAAATGATAAGAATGATAATTACATGCTCAAAATGAATGGTAGCAGTTGAAGCAAACATATTATCGCAATTATATTGTTCATTATTTTGTTATTCTTTGATAAGAAGATTCCACAGGATCGAGAAATATAAGTCAATTAATTGTTACCACATCAATATGGGTGGATATTTGGACAACAACATCTTTATTCAGAAGTGCCTTTAATGTGATGCAACATCACAAGACATTTAACAGTTACATTATAAAACAAAGTATGACTCCAAACCACATGAAATGATATCAGCCCACCAAAAACATAATCAAAGGAATAGGTTTTAAAAAGTGTCTTACAGGGGGATAGTGAGGTAGAAAGGTTAGGACGGGCATTCCAGATTTTGGGGTCTGGTTAATTCGACAGTATTGGGAGTAGGAATGCAAAAGAGGTAAGGGGCATTGCTGGAGGAGATTACACAGATAGTGAAAGATGAAGCTCTGAAGGGATTTGAAATAAGGAAGAGAATTTTAAAATTAAGGTGTTGGTTGACTGGGAGTCAATGAAGGTCAGCAAGCGCAGATACAGGAATGATATAGGAACGGGTCTAGCTATAAGTTAAGCTATCGGCAATAAAGTTTTGGATTATTTCAAATTTGTGGAAGGCAGACGTAGGAGTCTTGACAGGAATGTCTTGGAATAGTTGAACAAAGGCATGAATGAAAGTTTGGCTGTAGGCTAAGCTGAGACAAGAGCAAAGATGAATGATGTTATGGAAATGACCATAAAACACTTAATTTCACACAGAAATGGTAACCATCCTTTAATATCCAACAAAAATTCTGCCTCTAATCACCAATGCTGAAATAGATTAGAGTTTTTTTTATTCATCCACATAATGAAGGCATCATTGGCTAGGTCAGCTTTCATTGCCCATCCCTAATTGCCCAGAGGGCAGTTAAGAGTCAACCACATTACTGTGGATCTAGAGTCACATATAGGCCAGGCATGGCAGTTTCCTTCCCAAAAGGACATTAGTGAACCAGATAGGTTTTTCCTGACATTTGACAATGGTTTCATGCTCATCATTAGACTTTTCTATGTTTTTATTGAATTCAAATTCCACCAGCAGCCATAACAGTATTTGAACTCAGATCCCCAAAACTTACTTGGGTCGCCAGTTTAATAGCCCAGCGATAATACGACTCGGCCATCCACCCTCTCAGGCTGTTGGCCTCCCTTAGACCAGCACATGAACTGATGAATGTCTAAATGCCCTATAACTGAGTAATACAATGAGGAGTCCTAAAAAAAACAGAAGTCCATGCAGATAAAAGAGAAAATACTGCAGTGGATCAAAGGAAAATGGTTACGCTTGATGGAGTCCAATAACCTTAGCCATAGGACATTGCCACAGGAGTTTCTCAGGGCTACTGTCTAGGACAAACTGTCTTCAACCGGTCCATCAATGGCCTTCCCTCTATCAAGAAAAGAAACAAAATTCAGGTCGGAGTACAGTTTAAAAACTTATCTCGTGTATAGGCAGAGCAGGGGTGGACACGGGACTGCTGGGTAAGTGAGGCTTTATATTTGGGTGGTTGCTTAAACCGAAACACCTCTCGGGCAGTGTCTCCCAGCGATCCTCCTCCTCTAACCAACAAAAAGCTCCTGTGCACCGGATTGATAAAGTGACTAGTCTTTTTCACTTCTGTCTTTTAGTTTTCATTAGGCTTGTTGGGAATTTAGAATAGTGGGAATGGAGCTTGGAGCAGTTGAATATTCCTCCTGCAGAATGTGGGAGGGAAGGGTCACGAGTAGTGTCCCTGCTGACTGCATCTGTGGAAAGTGCACCCAACTCCAGCTCCTTGAAAACCACATTAGGGAACCGGAGCAGGAGCTGGATGAACTTTGGATCATTCGGGAGGTGGAGGGGGTTAGTGAGAGGAGTTACAGGGATACAGGGAGGTAGTCACACCTCAGATACAAGATGAAAGTAGATCGGTTACCGTCAGGGGATGGGAAGGGGACCGGCAGGCGGTGAAGGGATCCCCTGTGGCCGTTCCCCTCAATAACTAGTATACCGTTTTGGATATTGTTGGGGGGGACGATTTACCAGGGGTAAGCAACAGGAAACAAGTCTCTGGCACAGAGTCTATCCCTGTTGTTCAGAAGGGAAGGGGAAAGAGGAACAGAGCATTGGTCATTGGGGACTCCATAGTTAGGGACAGACAGGAGGTTCTGTGGGAACGAGAGAGACTCACGGTTAGTGTGTTGCCTCCCAGGTGCCAGGGTTCATATGTCTCTGATCGTGTTTTCGGGATCCTTGCTGGGGAAGGGAAGCAGCCCCAAGTTGTGGAACACAATGACACCAACGAAATAGTTAGGAAGAAGATGGGGATTTCAGGCAGAAATTCAGGGAGCTAGGATGGAAGCTTAGAGCTAGAACAAACAGAGTTGTTGTCTCTGGTTTGTTACCCATGCCACATGCTAGCAAGGCAAGGAATAGGGAGAAAGAGGAGTTGAACACGTGGCTACAGGGATGGTGTAGGAGGGAGAGTTTTGGATTCCTGGATAATTGGAGCTCATCCTGGGGTAAGTAGGACCTCTACAAACAGGATGGTCTACACCCGAACCAGAGGGGTATCAATATCCTGGGGGGGAAAATTTGCTAATGCTCTTCACGTGGGTTTAAATTAATTCAGCAGGAACATGGGAACCTAAAGTGTAGTTCGAGTTTGGAGAAGGTTGGGAGTAGGGAGGTCTGAAACAAGGTTTCAGGGTCACAAGAGGGCACCGACAAGCAAGAAGTTGATTTGAAGTGTGTCGATTTCAACACCAGGAGCATCCAGAATAAGGTGGGTGAACTTGCAGCATGGGTCGGTACCTGGGATTTCAATATTGTGGCCATTTCAGAGACAAGGGTAGAGCAGGGACAGGAACAGTTGTTGCAGGTTCCAGGATCTAGATGTTTCAGTAAGAACAGAGAAAATGGTAAAAGAGGTGGGGCTATGGCATTGTTAGTCAAGGACAGCATTACAGCTGCAGAAAGGACATCTGAGTATTCATCATCTGAGATAGTATGAGCTGACGTTAGAAACAGGAAAGGAGAGGTCACCTTGTCAAGGACACTAGTGGGAAGTTGTGCATGGAGTCAGAGAAGATAGGGAAAGTGCTAAATGAGTATCTTTCATCAGTATTCACACTGGAAAAAGAATTTTGTCGAATGTCAAAAAGATGTTGTCGAGGAGAATGCTGAGAAACAGATGACTAGACCAGATGGGATTGAGGTTCACAAGGAGGAGGTGTAAGCAATTCTAGAAAGTATGAAAATATATAAATCCCCTGGGCTGATGGGATTTATCCTAGGGTTCTCTGGAAAGCCAGGGAGAAGATTGCTGAGCCTTTGGCTTTGATCTTTATGTTGACATTGTCTATGTGAATAGTACCAGAAGACGAAAAGATAGCAAATGTTGTTCCCTTCTTCTAAAATGGATGTAGAGGCAACTCAAAAGGAATGAGTGGATTAGGGATAGTCAACGCGGTTTTGTGAAGGGTAACGCTTGCCTCACAAACCTTATTGAGTTCTTTGAGAAGGTGACCAGATAGGTGACCAGAGGGTAATGCCATTAATGTGGCATATATGGATTTCAGTAAGGCATTTGATAAGGTTCCCCATGGTAGGCTACTGCACAAAATACAGAGGCATGGGATTGGGAGCGATTTATTGGTTTGGATCAGAAACCAGTTAGCTGAAAGAAGACAGAGGGTGGTGGTTGATGGGTAATGTTCATCCTGGAATTCAGTTAGTAGTGCTGTACCGCAAGGATCTGTTTTGGGTCCACTGCTGTTTGTCACTTTTATAAAAAACCTGGGTGAGGGCATAGAAGGATGGGTAAGTAAATTTGTGGATGACACTAAGGTCGGTACAGTTGTGGATTATGCTGAAGGATGGTGTAGGTTACGGAGGGACCTGGATAAGCTGCAGAGCTGGGCTGAGAGGTGGCAAATGGACTTTAATGCAGAAAAGCATGAGGTGATTCACTTTGGAAGGAGTAACAGGAATACAGAGTACTGGGTTAATGGTAAGATTCTTGGTAGTGTAGATTTGCAGAGAGATCTTGGTGTCCATGTACATAGATCCCTCAAAGTTGCCACCCATGTTGATAGGGCTATCAAGAAGGTGTGTTAGCTTTTATTGGTAGAGGGATTGAGGTTTGGAACCATGAGGTCATGCTGCAGCTGTACGAAACTCTGGTGCAGCTGCACTTAGGGTATTGCGTGCAGTTCTGGTCACCGCATTACAGGAAGGATGTAGAAGCTTTGGAAAGGGTTCAGAGGAGATTTACTAGGATGTTGCCTGATATGGAAGAATGGTCTTACAAGGAAAAGTTGAGGAACTTGAGGCTGTTTCATTAGAGAGAAGAAGGTTGAGAGGTGACTGAATTGAGACATATAAAATAATCAGAGGGTTTGATAGGGTAAACTATGAGAGCCTTTTTCCTAGGATGGTGATGGATAGCACAAGGGGGCATGGCTTCAAATTGAGGTGTGACAGATATAGGTCCAATGTCAGAGGTAGTTTCTTTACTCAGAGAGTAGTAGGGGCACGGAACCCACTGCCTGCAACAGTTGTGGACTCAGCGCATTTAAATGGTCATTGGATAGGCATATGGATGAGAATGGAATCGCGTAGGTTAGACGGGCTTTAGATTGGTTTCACAGGACAGTGCAGCACCAAGAGCCGAAGGGCCTGTACTTTGTTGTAATGGTCTATGTTCTATGTGCAGGATATGATACATAGCGAGTAAAATTCAATGTTGTTCCTCCTGATTGTAGTGCAAAACTTTGGAGGTTTACTTGTGGAACCCTTCTTCCATCTTCCCCTTCTCATTTTTCCCATCTCCTCCCCATTCTTTTCTGCTTCACTTTTGCTTCTCCCTCCTTTTTCCCCTCCAGTTATCCCTTGTAAAGTCCTTGAGATAAAACTACACACTGTATGTTGTTCTTCTGTAAGCAATGATATGACACATCAACCACAGGCAAAGCAAACCACACAGGTAGTAAATCCAACTTAATAAGTGACAGTCAAAACCAGCAGAACATGGATTATATTAATACTAATTTATATAGGACTTCAGTTAATTTACTGCCAAGGAACATTTCTTTTTCAGAAAACAACAGGTTTTTCAGTAAATCCAGATTTTATTCTTTAATAACATTGAGATGATTAGCCTTAGGCGTTTAAATCTCGGCATTACACTTCAGCAAAAATTGATGTGGGCTTTTTATTTTACTTCAATGATTTTGACCTGCAGTCAGAATAGATACATAATACATTGGAGCTTTATTAAATGCAGTGGGTGTGAGTTTGCCTTCATCATGGAATTCTGCTCAATGCAGCAATGATTACATTATCTCCTATAATCTAAGAAACTGGGCATAGCTATCATGATATTAAAGAATCCAAAGACATTTATAACAACTATTACATATAAACATTACATTCCTCAAGGCCACGGGCCATGTGCTGGAAAATGGTATTAGAATAGCTAAGTGGTTGTTTTTGACCAGCGCAGATTCAATAGACAATAGGTTCAGGAGTAGGCCATTCTGCCCTTCAAGCCTGTACCACCATTCAATATGATCATGGCTGATCATCCTTAATCAGTATCCTGTTCCTGCCTTATCTCCATAACCCTTGATTCCACTATCCTTGAGAGCCCTATCCAACTCTTTCTTAAATGAATCCAGAGACTGGGCCTCCACTGCCCTCTGGGGAAGAGCATTCCACACAGCCACCACTCTCTGGGTGAAGAAGTGTCTCCTCATCTCGGTCCTAAATGATCTACCCCGTATTTTTAAGCTGTGTCCTCTGGTTCGACACTCACCCATCAGCGGAAACATGTTTCCTGCCGCCAGAGTGTCCAATCCTTCCACTCTCTGGGTGAAGAGGTTTCTCCTCATCTCTGTCCTAAATGGTCTACCCCGTATTTTTAAGCTGTGTCCTCTGGTTCGGCACTCACCCATCAGCGGAAACATGTTTCCTGCCTCCAGAGTGTCCAATCCTTTAATAATCTTATATGTCTCAATCAGATCCCCTCTCAGTCTTCTAAACTCAAGGGTAAACAAGCCCAGTCACTCCAGTCTTTCAGCGTAAGGTAGTCCCGCCATT
>NC_057714.1:71740293-71750150 GCF_004010195.1 Chiloscyllium plagiosum
AGCCACGGCCACCCATGCCTCCTCCTAGGATCTTTCTTCCTTTTTGGAATGAACTGATCCTGCAACTTCTGCATTATACACAGAAATATCCGCCATTGTTCCTCCACTGTCATCCCTGCTAAGGTATTGCACCATTGAACTTTGGCCAGCTCCTCCCTCATTGCTCCATATTTCCCTTTATTCGATGGGTCAAAGGACCTTTTTTGTGCTGTAGATCTCTATGACTATGACTCAAAGTATAACACATCAACTTTGACATCATCTTCAACTTTGTAAAGAACATCAACATGTACATCAAGGGGAGGTATCTTGGTCTTTGTTGGGGTAATTGATTGTAAGTCTCAGATATAATCATTCTGGTACCTGGTTGATATCTCATTTCAAAGTAATTTCCTTGCAGATCACTGACAGATTCGATTGAGTCAGTGTTCCACAGCAGTATGTGTGATTTGAATCTCATATATTATGATCATACCAAGGCCTGTACATTCTGGTAATCCACCGGAAAAACATTGATATCTACTGGGTAGAACATTTCAGGAAGCCAAGATCAGCTGGTATACCGACTATTCAGTGCACTTCAGGCAATATGTGAAATTAGTAATCCATTCTACAATCTCTCATAGGCTGTACCATGGCATGCCATTTGCTGCAGTCCATATCTTTCAGGATGTGTAGTGGTAATAAGTTAATACTAGCTACAGTGTTGCCTTTAGTTTTGCTTGTGTACTGTCATATGTAAAATCTACAGATTGCCTTATACCTTTGACATGGTGCGTGGTCATTATCTGGTCATTATCTGAAAATTGCCTTTTGCTTGCTTGACTCTGTATTTTGTTGATGAATTTGTGCACCTTCCTGACATACTCCTTGCTGTCAGTGTTGTGCTGATATACTCTCTTGTTGGTCACCACCTGTCTGCATGCAGTCTGCCTTAAACGTTTGGAATTAAATTTCCTGCACATGCATACCTAATGTCCTTTGCTATCACATGCTTTACAAAAGCTGGACACCTTTTGGATAGGTGCAACCAAACTGCATATATTACAGTTGATGTTTAGGTGGTTTGGCGTGCTTTGCTGACCATGGTAATGGTGTTGGGAAATCTAATGCACATAACTGTTGTTGACCTGTCCCTATAGATTCATACTTGCACTATCCTCGATAATGTGACAATATTATGGCCCTTTCTCTTTCTTAAAAGACCTTTCCTAATGGTTTTAGTTGGTGTGGAGCTGATATCTAACACAACAGGTTTCTTTGCCAGTTCTTTGGAAAAGTCACTCTCATGCCTTATGTTGCAGCACTCTCCAACAAACTGGTTAATTGAGGTTTAGGGTTACAGTCTGTATGACATGAGGTGGATCTGTTAATCCTGAAATTAATTCTTACTTTCAGTTGGCCTTGGAGCATCTTTTCAGTTGTCTATGGAAAGACCAATGCATTAAATCTGCAAAGCCCTTTCTTGCCAATGACAAACTAGACTGTTAAAAATCCTTCACCTGAATCATCTGGAATCATTGTTCCTGACTTGTAAAATAGAATTGCATGCATTACTGCAAGAGTTTTCATTCACCAAGAGTGTCATTGGATGCTGCCAAATCCAAAATCAATATTTTGGCATTTCATAATACTTGAAAATGTTAGACTGTACAAATTTAAGCTGTGTGTCCTTGACCTTGAGTCATTGTAGATTAGAAAATGCTCCTTTCTTAAGCATAGATTTTACAACTTTGATCAACTGACATTTGTATCAGCCGCTAAGAATAGAACACATTACCCTATAATTTCTGCTTTCACCGCACTGGCTTAGTGTTACTGGTCAAAAGTGATTTGGAGATGCCAGTGTTGGACTGGGGTGTACAAAATTAAAAATCATACAACACCAGGTTTATTTGGAAGCACTAGCTTTCAGAGCGCTGCTCCTTCATCAGGTGATTGTGGAGTACACAATTGTAAGACACAGAATTTATTGCAAAAGTTTACAGTATGATGTAACTGAAATTATACATTGAAAAATACCATGATTGTTTTTTAAGTCTCTCATCTGTTAGAATGACCATGATAGTTTCATTTCTTTCATATGTAAATCAGAAAACCTTTTTGAAAAGTTACATTCTCAGATTAACTTTAACAATTGGTGTCAGCCAGACAATGTGTTGAAGGTGTTAGCCCCCTGTGTGCTGTTGTCTGTGCCATAATGTTTAGACTGATTCTAATCTAAAAAATGGGTTAACAGAGTCTTATATGGATTCATGCAGTTTTTGAGCAAAGTACAATGTAACTCTACAAGTACAAATTCACCCCACAAATGCATATGTGTATGCGTGTTTTTGTGTGTGTGTGTGTCTGGGGTGGGGGGTTGTGATTATCTGTGAGACAGAGTGTAGTGTATCCGTGTGTATGTGTGTATAGGAGTGTCTGTGAGTGTGTAGGAGTGTCTGTGTGTGTGTATAGTGCAATGGTGGTCACCTGTAATGTGACATGAACCCAAGGTCCTGGTTGAGGCCCTCCCTATGGGTACCAAACTTAGCTATCGGCCTCTGCTCAGCCACTTTTCGCTGCTACCTGTCCCAAAGTCTGCCTTGGAGGATGGTCACCCGAAGGTCCGAGGTCAAATGTCCTGCACCGCTGAAGTGTTCCCTAACTGGGAGGGAACATTCCTGTCTGTTGATTGTTGTGTGCTGCCCATTCATCTATTGTCGTAGCCTCTGCTCATTTTCACCAATGTACCATGCCTCAGGGCATCCTTGCCTGCAGCATATGAGATAGACAACTCTGGCTGAGTCACATGAGTACCTGCCACACACATGGTGAGAGGTGTCCCCATGCGTAATGGTAGTATTCATGTCCACACTCTGACATGTCTTGCAGTGCCTCCTGTGACAGGGTTGTATGGAGTTGTCCTGAAAGCCGGGCAGTTTGCTTTGAACAATGATCTGTTTGAGGTTTGGTGGTTGTTTAATGGCGAGTAATGGAGGTGTGGGGAAGGTCTTGGTGAGGTTCTCATCCTCCACTGATAACATGTTGCAGGCTGCGAAGAACATGACGTAGTTTTTCAGCTCCTGGGAAGTACTGGACAACGAAGGGTACCCTGTTGGTTGCAGCACGTGTCTGTCTCTTGAGGAGGTCATTATGGTTCCTTGCTGTAGCACGTCAGAACTGGCGGTCAATGAGTTGAGCACCGTACCCCGTTCTTGTGAGGGCATCCTTGAGTACTTCCAAGTGCCCGTCATGTTCCTCCTCATCTGAGCAGATCCGGTGTACGCATAGGGCTTGTCCATAGGGGATGGCTATTTTAATATGTTTTGGGTGGAAGCTGGAGAAGTGCAGCATTGTGTGGTTGTCTGTGGGTTTGCGGTAGAGTGTCGTGCTGAGGTGTCCATCCTTGATGGAGATGCATGTGGCCAAGAATGAGACAGATAGTAGAGAGTAGTCCATGGTGAGTTTGATGGTGGGATGAAACTTGTTGATACCACTGTGTAGTTTTATCACTGTGTAGTTTTATGTGATAAACTATACCAAAAACACCTAGAATTCCCAACTAGGCTCACAAGCCAAATCAGACAGCCCATGCAGACAAGGGAATACACTTTAAGCTTGCTTGACAGAGCACCACAAATATCTCAAAGCCCCAAGGGCAGTTTCACAACCCAGCAATACCAAAGCCACACAAAGAGCAGGTCAGACAGGCACCAGCAAGGACGTGCTCCAGAAACAGGACAATGGAAGCACCTCACCACTTCAGAGGAGACATTAACACCCACCTGTGAAGAGGAATGGAACCATCGATACCGTCACAATGTTGCATTGTGTGAAGGAACAGGACATTCATCTGACATTTGTTTTTCAATTAGCATCCTTGCAACTAGATTACTCTATTTCGAGATACATTGCATTTTCTCCATTTCTTAATCCGCCTTATTTTGCAGCACTATTATAAAAACTGGTCTCGTCCTCAGCTCTGGGAAGAGAAATTCTGATCTACCTGTGCAGACTGTCAATTCGGTGTCAGCCTAGACAGTTTCTCTTCCAGCGATATCGCTTGCAATAAACTGTTGGTCAATTTCACTTTGAGATGTGTTTTGTGATCTCTAACCCTATTGAGCACATTTCTCCGACACTTGCCAATATTACTTCAAAACTTTTAGAGTTATGGCCACTATCTCCAAAATGTTAGCCCACTGAAACTTCAGCCACTTGACCAGCTTCATGTCCGAGGATTAGGTTTAGCTCTGCCCCAACTTTAGTCGGACTATCTACAAACTGGCACAAAAAGCTCTCCTGGATGCATTTTAACAATTCTAACCCATTCAATTCTTTCACACTAAGGTGATCCCAGTTAATGTTAGAGTCGAAACGTATAGCACTGGAAAAGCACGGCAGGTCAGTCAGCATCCGAGGAGCAGGAGAATCGACGTTTTGGGCATAAGTCCTTCATCAGGAATGTGGGGTGGTGAAAGAGGCTGAGAGATAAATAGGAGGGTGGGGTTGAGGTTGGGGAAAAGGTAGCTGGGAAGGCGATAGGTAGATGCAAGTGGGAGGGTGATAGGTCGGAGGGGAGGGTGGAGCGTATAGGTGGGAAGGAAGATGGACTGGTCGGACAGTTCAAGAGGGTGGTGCCGGGTTGGAGAATTGAATCTGGGATGAGGTGGGGGGAGAGGAGGAGGCTCATGAGGAGCAATTCCACTCCAGGACATCCCACATGACCTCCTATTTCAAAGACCGCAATCTCCCCTCCCATGTGATAAACAATACCCTCCTGTGCATCTCCTCTACTTCCCACACCACCACCATTTAACCCCACCCCTCCAAACGCAACAAGGATAGACACCCCCCCAGTCCTTGCCTTCCACCCCACCAACCATCAGATACAACGTATCATCGTCCACCATTTCCGCCACCCAGAATCAGACCACACCAGAGACATATTTCCCTCCCTACTCCTATCTGCATTCCGCAGAGACCATTCTCTCCGTGACCTCTTGTTAGGTCCATGCCTCCACCACCCCACCCTCCACTCCTGGCACCTTCCCTTGCCATTGCAAGAGGTGTAAAACCTGCGCCCACACCTACCTATCACCTCTCTCCAAGGCTCCATAAGGATCTTTTCACATCCAGCAAAGATTTTCCTGCATATCCAAACAGCTCATTTACTGTGTCCACTGCTTTCGATATGGTCTCCTCTACACTGGGGAGACAGGATGCCAACTTGCAGAACAATTCAGAGACATCTCTGGGACACACGCACCAAACAACCCCATCGCTCTGTGGCTGACCACTTCAACTCCCCCTCCACTCTGCCAAGGACATGCAAGTCCTGGGCCTCCTCCACTGCCAAATCCAAGCCTCCCGACACCTGGAGGAAGAATGCTTCATCTTTCGCCTTTGGACTTCCAACCACACGGCATCAACGTCGATTTCACCAGTACCCTCATCTCCCCTCCCTTATCCTCATCCCATATCCAACCATCCTACTTGGCACCACCCTCATGACCTGTCTTACCTGTCCATCTTCCTTCCTACCTATCCGCTCCACCTTCCCCTCCAACCTATCACTTTCATCACCTGCATCAATCTCTCTTCTTCCCAGCTACATTCCCACCAGCCCCACCCTCACCCTTTTCTTTATCTCTCTGCCCACTTCCCTCCCAACATTCTTGATGAAGGGCTTATGCCCAAAACATCGACACTACTGCGCCTCAGATGCTGCCTGACCTGCTGTGCTTTTCCAGCACCACACGTTTGGACTCTGATCTCTACCATCTGTAGTCCTCATTTTATCTCAGTTAATGTTAGCAAAGTTAAAGTGCTCTACAATAATAACCCCATTTTTCTCACACTTCCCTGTGACTGAATATCCTCCGTCATGACCGTAGTAATGATTTCCTTTATACATAATGCAAAGCACCCACCTCTCTTACTTTTTTGTAATGATATGTTATGGAAAAGAAATCCCTTGTAAAAAGCTATTGTTATATCTGCCCCCACAAGTCATTTCCTCTCAATTTCCCTTTGGATGAATTTCATCTCTCATATAATGCCTTAACTGCCTCAATTTTTAGTGACAATAATTTATTTTAAACAATCTTTTCAGTGAATATCAAGAAACTGAATCTGGACAAATCTGTGCCAGTAAAAATAGCATTTTTATGACTTTAGTAACTGTCACCAGAGAGATATAATAGAGACTGTAACTATAGATTTCAAAAATTGGTTTGGCAAGAAAGTTATGCCAGAGCACTCAAAGTGACTTCCTCTTTGAAATAAGGAGAAATTATGGGCCAGTTATTCTTCTGGTCTCAGTAATCTACTAGGGTTCACAATATTCGATGAAGTTACCAAGCACATGGGAAAGCATGAATTGGTCAGTATAAATTTCTGAAACAATCAGGGGTTGTTTGCATAGTGGTGTTTTCACTCAACTAGTAAGCAAGGGATCAAAGTTAAATTTCTGGGGGCACAAAAACAAAAATTGCTAGAAAAGCTCAGCAGGTCTGGCAGCATATATGGAGAGAAATCAGTTAACATTTTGGGTCAAGTCACCCATCCTCAGAACTCAGTGTTAACTCTGAGTCCTCAGTACACAGATGCTGCCAGACCTGCTGAGCTTTTCCAGCAATTAATGTTTTTATTTCTAATTTGTTAGCATCTGCAGTTCTTCCAGTTTTTAGAAAGTTCTGGGGACATGGTTTTGAATCCCACCACTGCAGATGGTGAAAAGTGAATTAAATTAATGAACCTGAAATTAAATAGATAGTCTACTAGCTTAGTCTAGAAATATAATCCATCATGTAACCTTTGTCAACTGTTGTAAAATCTCATCTGCTTGACAATTGTCTTTTAGAGAAGGGAAGACTTCCATCTTCACCTGGTCTGGCCTACATGTGATTCCAGACCCACAACAGGCCTCTGAAATGGCCTAACAAACTAACTACTACAATATCCCATAAAAGGAATGAAACCAGATGGACCAACTGGCATCAACCAACCACCAAAAGAGACACACAGCCTGAAGACCTTACACAGTCCTCCTTACCAGCACCCAGGAGCCTGTCCAAAATTGCAAGCAGATCCACAGACTGGTCGAGCAACTGTCTGACATAGTCATACTCATAGAATCAAAGCTAACAATTAACACAGAAGACATCACCAGCATCATTTTTAGGTATGTCCTGTTCGACCAAGAGACTTAGCACCATCATGGGATACAGTTGGGAGTAAGTTCTTGGGAATCCACAATATTGACTACGGACCACATGAAGTTTCAGATCAAAGATAGGTAAGGAATGGTTCTGCTAATAAAGCCTCCATCAACCCCCACCTCAACTCCCCTCACAGTTATTTTCCATTAAAGTTGTTGCATCATTTTATAATGTGTAGCATCTGTGTGTCTTAGCAAAACTGGAGTGAATGGGATCATGGGAAAACTCTCCATTGGTTGGAGTCATACCTGGCACATAGGAAGGTAGTTGTAGTTGTTGGAGGTCAGTCATCTCAGCTCCAGATGGGACTCCTGACATGCAGGAGTCCCTCATGGTAGTATCCAGGACCCAACCACCTTCAGCTGCTTCATCGATGACTTTCCCTCCATCATGATGTCAGAAGTGGAAATGTTTGCCAATGATTGCACAATGTTCAGCACCATTCATGACTCTTCATATACTAAAGTAGTCCACTTCCAAATGCAACAAGACATTGACAACATTCAGGTTTGAGCTGATGAATGGAAGGTATTACTTGTAGCACACAAGTACCAGCCAACGACCATTTCCAATAAAGGAGAATCCAACCCTTTTTCCTTGACATTCAGTAATACTACCATTCCTGAATCCACATGGAATAAACATGCTAGAGATTGGACCTTTATATAAATACTGTGGCTGCACGAACATGTCAAATGCTGGGAATTTTGTGGCGAATAACTTACCTCCTAACTCCTCAATGCCTGTTCACCATCTATAAGGCACAAGTCAAACAGTGTAAGAGAAACAGCAAGTGCTAGAGAAACACAGCAGGTCTGGCAGCATCAATGGAGAGAGGAACAGAGTCAATATTTCGAGTCCAATGACTCTTCTTCAGATTATGACAAGTCAGGAATGTGATGGAGTATGCTCCATGGATCTGAATGAGCATGGTTCCAACAACAACTCAAGAAATTCAACAGCATTAACAAGAAAGCAGTTGGCTTGATTAGCACCTCAACCACAAACTTTAACATTCCCTTCTCCACATATATACAGTGACAGCAGAGTGTACCATCTCCAAATGCACCGGAACTGCTCACTAAGGTTCCTTAGACAGCACCGGCAGTGGCCAATGACCTAGTGTGGCACAGAGCAGCTATCCTCTAACTGGTTAGAAAATTGATGAGGTGGAACTTCCTCTTCAAAATGGACAGAAGTCCTGCCTTGTCCTAATTAAAGAGCCTGAAACATTAAAACAGAGTAAAGGAGCCAACGGCTGGAGCTTAACCTGAAATGTATATTGGGTTGCAAGAAGTATTGTCACAGCATATAATTCAGTCATAGTAACGGCAGTAGCTTATTTGCCCCTTAAATCTGTTGCATATTGCCATTTAATCCTGGCTGAACTGCATGCTCTTGCTAAGAATGAGTCCTCACAAGAGCTTACCACATATGCTGTAAGGGGAGGAAGTATAGATTTGCAATTAAAATTATAACATCATGCCACATTGTATCTGGTGCACATGAGTGAAGACAATCCTAAACAAAATACAGAAAACTATTTGCTGTGTTCTCAATTATGTTAATGAAGAGGACAGACAGGGAAAACAGCCAAAAAGACATTTTTTAGTGTGGTGGACAGGAAATTATGTGGGAGAACTGCTATCATAATCAAGACTTATTATAACACTAGTTATAGACATTCTAAAACTGCAAGAGGGAGATTATGTCTATTTCAGTTTAACTGTGCAAGAAAATGTCCTGCCTTACAAAATAGCTTTACACAAGCAAATATTATCATGCAACACATTCTTTGGTACACAGAGAGCATTGAAATGAGTGAGTCAATTATCAGCCTGCGATTGGGGTTTTGTTTCTTTCCAGTATTCTGCATCCATCCAGTACTGAGATTTGTCAAGCACAGTATTCTCTAAGAAATTCAAGATGATTGCCAAGACAGCCTTAAACAACATAGTGGTTGAAACATCCCTCCGTCCCCGAGGTAAAACTTATGCAACATTGAAAGTCTGGTGCCATCAGAGAAAATAATAAAATCTTGCCAAGAGACACGCTAAATTGAAATACTCTCCAAAAACACTGTGTCAACAAAAAAAAATGCAAAATAATCTATTTTTATGCAGACTATGTGGGGGTTGGGTTGGGGGCTGACAGGGAGGAGAGGGGGTTTAATCGAAAGAATCACAATGGGTTTCAAGGTTGATATGCTAAAAATCTGTTTTCAAACCAATAATCTGCCCAATTCTCACTCTGAAACCGTTGAGTCTATGAACCCTTTCCAAGGAAGATGGTTGTAATTTTTAATACCTCACTGGTATTCTGATTTTCAACTGAAGCCCTTCTATGCCAGATTACACCAGGAATATTAGAAATGATAGTAAAAGTTTCTTTCAATACATAAGAAACAAACGACAGGCAAGAGTAGACATTGGGCCACTTCAAACTGATGCTGGAAGCCTAGTGATGGGAGATAAGGAAATAGCAGGAGAACTTAATAAGTACTTTGCGTCAGTCTTCACAGTGGAAGATATGAGTAATATCCCAACAATTAAAGGGAGTCAGGGGGCTGAGTTGAGTATGGGTGCCATTACAAAAGAGAAAGTGCTAGAAAACCTAAAAGGTCTTAAAATTGATAAATCTCCTGGCCCCAAT